>NC_039288.1:9532930-9627930 GCF_003368295.1 Carassius auratus | reverse complement strand
TTCAACAGAGCAGACAAAAGTTTGAAGAAATATGCACCGTCAATGAAAGTACAGCAAGTCTACTTTTTCGCCGGGGAAGCCTGGTCTTGTCAGAGCTGATAATAAATGCCACAATTTTGCTTGTAATTGTCAGCAGGAATTGGCATCGGTTTGGCATTAAGGGGCTGGTAGTAGGACCTGGCGCTTCCTGAGAGGTAGATGAAAGGATAATTAGGGTTAGTTGTGAAGGTCCTGTACCTGCAAGAAATTGTTGCTTGGTGTGATACATTTCTTAGCTCATAAAACCACCTACAAATTCACTTGCACACACGAACATGCAAATTAACACCTGTCTCTGACTCCTGAGAAAACAAAATGAGGCAAATTCACCTTGCTGAAAGCTTTCCTATCAAATGTGGGAAATAAACAAGAACGGTCCATCTTGTACGTAATTGCTTTAATAGTAGAAAATCACTTGCAGATCTGAGCTGTCACAATCTTCACACTCTGCAGAAATATGCAGCTGCAAGAAAATGTTTATGAATTCTTGCGTTTCTGCATTAATTGGTCATAAAATGGGAAACAATCAAAATCTCATCCCTCAGGGCCTAGACAGCTTGCGATCCTTGACGAGACAATTAATTCCTAAGGGTTTGAGGAGATTTAACAAGGAAAATGTAAGGCCATCTGTTTGCCAACTGAAGCTCAGCAGAAGATGGTTGATGCATCGGGACAATCAGCAGTTTTATTACAAAGAGACTATGACTGGTGTGCAGGGGTTCACATATGTAAGATTAATAAGGGAATTAAGATCAATATAACTAAAATGGGGTTTGAATTACAGTGAATAAGAACCGAATTTATTCAGAATTTATTCAAATTATTCAGAATTAATATTTAACACTTTATCAACTATTCGTACACCGCTAAATTGAGATTAGGGTATTTGATCAATTCTGGACAAAATATTATCCCGTGGCCTACGGTAATAATATCATAAAATTATGATAACTCATAACTGATTATGAGCAAGGTAACAGAATCAACAGTTTAAGGCAGTACAAGACACTGGTATGTAAAATCAGACAAGGCTTTATTGAACTACTCTAACACACACAAAGTAAACTAACGAAAACACACAAACATTCATTCAAACAGTGACAGAGAAAAGTGATGTTATTAACGGAGGGTGAATGGAGTCCCATTCATATTTTTTGATCGCAACCTGATAGAATCTATCAACTAGCACTTTAATCTTTGTTTTCTTAATAAGATTTGCACAAGTTCAGCCAGAATTAGAAGATAATGTGTACCTGCGTTTGGATGCTCCTTGTGGCATTGGATGCATTCCCTTCTGTAATGAAGTTGCTGGAGAGGAGGTCTCTGGCACTGTAGGCTATAATGAAAGTTAAACACAGAAATAATTCCACAGATAATATCAAACATACATGATACTTAAGATTTATGTGAGGTAAATACTGGTAATCAATTCAGCTTATTGGAAGCAATTTTGAGACCGTTGTTTGTAGTAAACCACAAGTGGGTTAAATTTCAGTCTATTGGTTTTAGAGACAAAGTCTCTGGAATTTACAGCTGCAGAAAGGAGGTGTTCCCTGGTTTAAGGTGGTGATCCTGGGCCAAATTAATGCCTTAGCATCCTTTCCTGATAAGGCTGGGGATTTTTGCATTGGGGTCACGACAGGGTTTTGTTGGCTATTTGGTCTTAAGTTTGGAGAACAAAGATCTTTTCCTGCTGTCCTGGCATCGCTGGTATGAGATTAGACAGGCACAGAAAGGGAAAGGGGGGTGACATCTCCTTTAGCCATCTTGGCACCATGAATGTGTTTTATGATGCACTAATGGTTTAATGGGGAATCGTTCTGAACTGTGGAATGCAGTGTTGGGTTCTTTTAATGAAACGGACTGTTCAAGGATAATCTACACATACTTTTTTCTGTCATGTGCTTTAAAAGTTCAATAAAGACATGAGAATGCATCATTATTTGTGTAATTTATAAACAGACTAAGGAATAATATAATAATAAAAAATAAAATTTGCTGTAAATGTACTGTAGATGAGACAGATTTGGAGAAATTTTGTATTACAGTACATCACTTGCTCACCATGTTTGTCATAAACAAATTCTTTAAGACATTTTAAAGAGCCAGTAAGATGAAAATTCTAAGCTTCCTATCACTGTTTATAAGTCCTGTACAATAGGTTTAAATCCATCCAAGGTTAAAAAACATTGTCATTTTGTCAAAATATCATTTTAAAATTACCTCAATTCTCAGAGATCCCCAAACGGTTCGCGCGAAGCTGTTCAAAAGATTCAGTTTCCTTAAACCCCACCTTTTGGTATCATACTGTGTTCTGATTGGTCAACTAACATAAGCAGTTTGGATTGGTTGTTCCGCACACACCTCCACGGTAAACTATGCGTTAGCATCTTTTTGGGGTGAATTATGTCTTATTCCTCTCATCGCGAAGCAAACAGTAAAATAAAAAAACTTGAACAGTCTCGCTGCTTTTTCTTCTGTGTGTGCGTATTCAAGCCGCGCGCCTCAGTTTGAATCTGAATAGCGCGTTCAGCGCGGGGGCGTGGTAACATTAGATATAATGAAGGGAGACGTGAAAAACGGACATTGCATTGTTTTCATATGGATTACTTTATCACAGAATATCTGTTTTCGGCAGCACTTATTTAGTTTTAAAGAATACATGTCAAGCTTTCTATAGATATCTCTCTCATGTCTCTTCGTTGAGTATTCATGGAGTTACACTTCATTTTAATGACGTGTTTGTAAATGAAGATCAGCGCAGAGAAAGGCTGCAGACAGCACACAAACTGATAAGACGCTCGGGAGAAAGCAAACACATAACTTCATAATCATACTTCGCGTTGTGATTCGGAGATGCTCGTTGGTCTAAATAAAGTTGGTAATGAACCCTCTTTTATGGTCAAATGCTTTGAAAATCCCGCATTGAACTCCCCGAGATTAGAAAAGCAGTCATCAGTGAAATGTTGTGAACACAACAAAAGGGATTTGTTGTACTGCTCTGGTATTGTGGTAAAAATGAATTTTAGCCATTGGTTCTTCTGATCTTCATTCTTTGGCAGTGAATATAAAATAAACTTGCCTTTACAATTGAAAACACACTGTCTCCTCGACATGATGCTATCACACCAACCAGAGCGTCTGTGTGTGTGTGTGGGGGGGGGGGGCAGGTCAGAGTTCTGTTTCTCTCAAGACTGTAGGCGGAGATTATTATGCAAAGTGTTCTAGTGACGTACATAGAGATGGGCAAAAGATTTGAAATCTATAACGACCCGTTTCAGCGATTCAGAGTGGACTCCTTATTTTAGAAGCCAATAACTTTATAAACCGTGTACTTTTTGGTTTAATTACTTTGTACATTGTTTACACTGAAGGACAGCTACATCATACACTGTAATACAGGTAATTTTTCATTTCCCATCTGTGTGGCTCTTTAACTTTAAACAATTGTTTCCAGGTAAAATATGAGACAATTACAAATAAATATTTCAGTGGATTTTGATGTGAGAGGACAACAGGTGATGGACTGGTTTCAATGGAGGAAGTGTTATGGAATATGGACTAGTTTAAACTGCATAAAGCAACGGTTTAAAGTTAAAACACTTTAATAATGAATTTGTTTACAACACACAGTTGACGGCACCCATTCAATGCAGAGGACCCATTTGTGCTCAAGATATGTAATGTTACCTTTCTCAAAATCTGTTCGGATCATGAAACAAACGGATCATTTATTGTATTTGCCTTTTCCTCTCCTTGTCTGCATGTCAAACACACCTGAATCTGTCCTTCACAAAGCCCCCATTCCATCTCCAGCTTCCCATACTCTTTGTCTGGTTGTTCCTGTAGACTGGCTAATGGAAAGCATGTTGGTTGTGTTTAAATCTCTGTAGGTGGCAGGATTACAGGATGCGGCGCACGGATCTGCAGCCACCCCACAATATCGACATGCAAACCTGCACAGCTATTCGATTCAAGATTAAATTTAGATAGCCGTGTGCAAGTCTCATTTCCTGGTGGGTTCCTGCTGCACCTGATGCTGGACGTCCTGTAAGGATCGGCAAAAATATGATTGCCTCTTTTGCACATTCTGTCCACATTTTCTCCCATTTGAGCATGTGATCTGTGAGCTTCTGGAAAGATTCCTCCAGAGACACAATTCACTCATATGTAGCAAATCTTTTGGATATCTAGAAGTGTTATGTTTGCACTGAAGCACTCCTTTGTCTATTTTCAGGAAAGAATAATTTTAATATGTGGCCCAAAACGTGTGGCTAGCCTCCAATGCCCCGCAACCCCTTTAAGACAAGTGGTTTGGAAAATGGAAAGATGAATGGATAGAATAATTAACAGTAGACTGCTAAACCTCAGGTCAAAATTAATGTTCAATAATTCAGATGTTCAAAGTAATTGTTCATTTTATACATTGTTAGATAATCTAAGCTGCTCTTTGACTAACAACACTAAAACACTAATTGGCTGGTAGAGTCACTGTTTTCTAAGTCATGTATTCTTTTCTTCCCCCATCAAGCTGCTGAAATCTCTCTCTCTCTCTCTCTCTACGTATGTATGTGGATACCATTACAAAAGTATGGAACTCTCTTATCTCTGTTGGATGACAAAGTTGCTTTACCGATTAAGTGACTGAATATACTTTTAGCTCAGAATTATATCTCTTCTTTCCATTTTTCCATTTTCATTGAGGAAAAAAAACATCCTATGAAACGAGCCAAATGTATGTTTCCATTGTCCTAAAATTGTTCCGTATAATTTTGGGCTGCTCACTGCATTTTTTCTTGGAAGAAACCTTTTGTTGTTAAGCCATTCAAATTCAGTTTTGACTGAGCTCTCTTAAGCGTGCAAAGGAAGTGGAAGCTTGATTATTACCTGCTTTATGTTAGATTTGATTTTGAAAATGTGTGTTTGGATAGTTATTGTTAGTGTTGGAACTGGTTTGTTGACAGGGGTAACTTGTTTGGTCTCCCACTTCTTCATGGTTATAAGTAAGTGATTGAAAATGTTCACAGAATAAACCTGGGTGCTCAGCCAAGAGTGGCACTTGTCTGATCAGTTTTCACCTGGCTCTTTTGTTTGGAATGACGTCCTGATCTTGGGAGGGTCTGTGTTGTACCAAATATCTTCCACTTCTTAATAATGGACTTCACTTTGTTTTTCAGCATTGATAAAGCCTTTGAATATTTTTTTTGTCTCCATTTCCTGGCTTTCCACAATTTTATTTCGGAGATCTTTTGACATTGCCTTTCCACCCATAGTTGATAGTTTGCTTCAGTTGCACTACCAACGACTGAAATGCTCCAGGAAAGCTCTTTACATGTTGAGCACATCAAAATAACCACAACTGATCACAGTTGAAAGTCAAATGGTTTTGTGTGCCATTGAGAAGGTGATTGGCTACACCTGATTGAATTTATTTATTATATTTATCTATTATTTAGTCATTTTTAGGAGGGGTGATCCTTTTTTCCAATTGAGTGAATCTGGGTTTTCTTTTCTTTTTTTTACATTGGTGGTCTATCTTTCACTTTGGCTGTTATAAGTTGTACTGAATGAATACAGTTGCATAAAACAAAAACTTTGTCCATCTTTGTAACAAGAATACTACAGTAGTTCTTGTCAGGAAGATAGAGACCAGGGTAAGCATTTGAGAATCATGGTATTTTATTGAGACACCTTAAATTTCCATCAAACATTGAAATTACCAATTACCACCACAAAATCAGGCATTTTGATTAAAAAAAAAAAATTAAATAATAAATAAAAATAATAATAGTAAAGAAAATAGTGAAATCCTGGAGAGACTGACAAGCAGCAGCGTTTCTTTGAACCAGAGGCATTTTTTTTTCTCTGTGGGGCCTTGCAGCATTTGGATGGATGCTCTTATGCCAGCGTTATTTTGAAGTCAAGCACCCCATTCAGCTGGTGTGGGAGGTGAGCATTGTTGGCCCTCAACCAAACAGCTTTTTCTCTTCCATCTGGCCTGTCATTGTGATGTACTGTAGACACTCTTGTGTAACATCAGTGGATTCTGAAGAGTGTCTGCTGGTATGCTGTAAAGTGTTCCCGAGGGACTTGACATCTGGACTTGTCACAGAGCTCTGCCATCATTGAATTGCAATGAAAATACTAAATATAGAAATATGAATTACTTGGCCACTGGCTTTAGGTGATCAAAAATTGGTGACCAAAATTTAGAATCAATGTTGCAATGTTGCATTTAAAATCAGCTCCAAATACTTCAGCTTTATATATAACCTTTTAATTGTAGAGAGTACATTTTTTAATTATGGATAGTTATGGTTAAATAAAAAATCTTAGTTTTATATGCGTCATATGGATTCCACTAATTGGTTCTTGCTGCTGTTTTTATTATTTCTTCAATTTTAAACTGCAATAACTTTTTATCCTTAAGCTAGAAACTTACCAAACTTTGCATACATGGAGTGTCTACAGCTAATAACTTTTTATGTAATTTGGGGAGGGATGGGATTTATGGTTGCCTAGCAACTAACTGTTAAATTTGCAATATTCAAAACATCAGACCCAGTACTTTAAGATAGAGACTTTATAAAAGAGTCCCACTCCTCATGGGGAACCAATTTGCTTCAAGAACCCAAACGTTCTGCCATGATTTTTTTTTTTTTCACTTTCGTAAAAATCTTTGATTGTTAACTTTAAAAATCTTCTTCTCATGAACTTCTCATCTCATGAATCTGAGATTTTAGGGCATTCGGTTAATTGCTTCGTAGTGCTATATTCATATATATATATATATATATATATATATATATATATATATATATATATATATATATATATATATATATTATTATTTTTTTTTTAAGTATATTTATTTGTTTTATGATTTTTTGTTTACTTATTATTGAAAGTTATAATGATGCAATGCAGTAGAGTTATAGTATAAATAACAGAGCAGATAATCTCAGTCTCTATGAGATGTCATGTGTCATTTCAAAAATCCACATTACTAGAATAAACCTGACAGGAAGAGTGGACAGCACCATCATAATGTTTATCTGCTATAGGTCCAAATCGTCATTATCAAATACCTATTTTCTGACAGGAATAAAACAGCTGAAGCACAATTGCTCATTTTCACTGTTTTGTCAGTTTTTGTTGATGTGTGCATTACAATCATCCATCCCAGGCAATTTAGTTTGACATAATGAGCATCACTGGTGACCTTTAGTTAATTCCTCCCAATATGCTGTTCTCCAAAACAGCGAAAAGTTCTAGATGCTGCATTTGTGGGTTAAGCAGGCTGCTCAGCTGTGAAATAGAGCTTAAACTGTGAGCAATTACTTCATAATAAGCCCACTGCTTCATCCCAGCAGACCCGCAGAGATAATTAATAAATGTAATTTCTAATTACCAAATTCTGGTAGGTTGGTTGTATGTCTGAAATGAACTGCAGAAGTTTTCAATCTGGCAGTCGTACTTTCTCTCAGAGTTGAGGAATAATAAGCGAAGACAGGCGCCAGGTACTTTTTCCTTCGTCTGTTACTTTCGTTCTCCGCTTGTATCGAATCGAAATCCATTCCACTTTCTGTGTCATAGCAGAAAAGAGTAGTAAATTATTATTTAAGCGGATGTATGCGAGTATGAAGCCCACATAAAATGAATGAGCACATTCTAGAAGAAACCTCTCTGTTTGAATTCACATTAATTCCACAGATCTTCGTTCACGCTCAAGCCAATTAGCAGGAGTCTTATTCTATATTTGTCTATACGAGGGCAGTGCATCACTGTCGTTCATGGATGTGAAATGAATGTAGAACTGAATACTTTGGCTATATCTCCTCCTGCCAGCTCCTCGTATTTGGCAGGCCATCTCAGGGGAGCTGAATCATTCATTTACTTTTCTTCAGTGGCATCTTCCCACTGAGTGGGTAATGAAAAATATGACTTTCAAATATCTGTTTTTACTTCCTTCATAATTGTTATTGTTATCTATTGTTTATCTCTCACAGTCAGTGTCTTTGTTTTGAAACCTGAGATTGTTAAAACATTGTTTCTCTTTGCTTTTGTGGGCTTCTATGGCCTTGCTAGTCTCTTCTGGTTTATTCTTGTTGTTATCGAGGAGAAGTGACATGGTACAAAGCACAGATGGGCAGATATCTAAGCAGTGACCTTATTTGTCCTTGTGTGTTGCTGCTCTGACTTTTATTTGGGGGAGTGCATGGGGGGACTTCTCCAGTAGTTCACATGTCTATGTTGTGGTCATCAAAGTGTCTTTGTGTTGTTCACTGAGGCACTTAGTTATCCCTCTGGATAGTTAGGACACATGGGTTTGGCTTGACAAGTCCAAGGCACTTTCCACAGATGGGCTACAAAATAACACCTAAACCTTAAACATGAAAGACCTTTTCCTTTTAAACAAATAGACATTTTTACAAACAGTGAAAAGAATATGTTAGGTTTTTGTTTGTTTGTTTGTTTATTTATTTATTTATTGGTCACGTACAGAGTATATTTGTTTTTCTTGGAAATGAATGCAAAATAAAAAATAAAAAAATAAAAATCAATAACTGCTTAATAAAAAAAAAATGATAATAAATAAATAAATATTTTTTATATTTTTTTGAATTAATTTTTAAACATAATGAATCCAGTCAAAAAAAAAAAGTCTCAGAAGCCACTGGCCTTTGGCTCTGAGCGCCCAATATCCTAACCTTTGAATTTTTTATTTTTGTTATTTTTTTTTTTTTTTTACAAAGCATTACTGGGGCCTAGATGGAAGTGTGTAACTATTCCTATATATACATGACCTTCACTGGGAAGGAAATAGAGACCAGACCTTTTAGAACTTTAATTGAATACTACGATCTAGTAGGCCAATGAAATTAACATTTACCATTTTCTCCCTCTCATTATATTATGTATATGGATCAGAGGGCAGTATTCTGATTGATTTTATTGACTAATCAAGGTAGTGAATAACCTCTTCTCTCTTTTCATCACAGGCTTTGATCACTTTGTGTTTGATGAAGGAAGCCTCGTGTTGGATATGTGTACTTGTAACATTATGAATTAAAAGGGCAGTCATTCTAGCAGGCTGAATGGCAAAGCACTGACACACAGTGTTGCTGTCAAAGGCCTTCTTGACTGATGTGGTTTTCTTTAATCTGATTTGTGCAAGATCTAAAACTCACTGTCCGAAATATTCATGATCAAGCAGGACAATAAGAACAAAAGAAAGATGGGCACTTTATGAACATTAGTAATCTTGCTCATCAATATTAATTAGGTGTCAACTCATTCAGCATAACTGATTGAAGGCAGGTAATCAGAGCAGGATTACCTTTTAAACATTTGTTCCATTGAGCCTATTTCACATGTTTATGTCTGCAGAGTTCAAAATCAAGGCAATCTTATTTTGAGTATGTACGTACTAGTAGAAAAAAAAAACATACTAAGCAAGTTAAGATATGTTCCTACAAAAATAAGATATGGTAAGATATGAAATGGTGAGATTAAATAATTGTGATGGGCAAGCAGCATATCTGAGGAATAAAATCACAGTGATAAAAATCTGAGAAATTTCAGAGGAAGTTTAAAGTAAGCTTTGTGCCTTTGAAATACAAGCAAATTATCGTAATATATTTTCTCTGTTATTATGAGCTTGAATAAGTTTACTACTCAGCACTTGCTTCTTGCTGCTAAAAAAATAAATAATAATAATCAAATAACTAAATATGCATAAATAAATAAAAACCTTTCTTGTTATAAGGGGAGAATTTGTGTCTTGGTAAAGAGGCTTCTTTTGGCAGGTGCAGAGAATAATAAGGTACAAGCTGTGAGTCAATATTTTAACAACATAAAAAAAGGGTATATTTTCTGTATGAGGGAGTTTGAGTTTATAGAATGACATTTCTCTGTGTGTATCACCAGTCATTTATATTGCAAGGCTTAAAAAGAAAAAGTGTAGGAGTATTTGATGTATTAAGTTTACTTTTCTCCATTTTTTTTCTAATATAGCATAAACATCACACATTTATCTTAGATTTGTTATTAAACCTAACTTAATTTGAGATGTAGTCTGAATCAATGTTATAAACTGGATAGACTGAAGCTGTTATGCTGTAAAAATATCTTTATGCATTCATGTATTACCTCACTAAAGATATTTTTCCTGTATCTTTTATAATTCATTTTTTACTTTTTTCTCCAAAGCATGTGGGTCGTCACAATCTCACAGCAGGCATCAGAATATATTTTCAAGTGTTGATGTTTACAGAGTTTCTTCATCTTTTTCAGCAGTCCTTCTCATTAGGCGAAGCTGCTTGGGCTCATTGACCAGAGGCCTCGAATCATTTATTTTGCATGTGTTCCGAGTCATAGAGTATTTTCTGCATATAGTACTCTTTAAATGAACCAAAACCAGTTCATTTACAGGCAACCAGCTGCAAGTGACCTCGGTGCTTTTGGTTCTCAAAACTTAAAGGAAATTAAGTCGAACCGCAAAAGATCTATCTAACCTTCAAAGAATATTGTGCTGCAGTGCTCAGATTTACTTAGACGTGCAGTTTAGTTCTTAGTTGGCCTGAATAATATTTTTTTGAAAAGTTTCTTTGTCTTGAGGTGCAGAGAGTGCAATCTTTGTTACAAATACTGTCACTGATATATCTTCTCTTGCCCACCTGCGCTTCAGAGCCAAACCACTCCACTCCCAAACCACAAAGCAGTCTTCAGAGCGGCTGTCGCTTTAAAGGCAAGTCGCCATTCAAGTGAAAGCAACTCCCTGGGAGAATTTACTTTGGTTTTGTGAATTCCTTTTGAAGTCTGTTTTTAGAGCATTGTCTGCTTCAGACGCAGAACCAATTGAACATGTATCTCTGTTTATTGTCTCCCTGCTAGTGTAACCCCTCTCTTCCAGGTCCTCTCTGACACTCCTCGTACTCACTCCTCGTGGGGCTCAAACCCGGGTCTTTGGCATGGGAGGAGGACGCACTAACAAGGAGCCTAAATGGCTACAGCCACTAACGTCTGTCGTTAGTGCGTCTCTTGAGATCTGGGAGTGCGGTTTACCTGCACAGCACTACTCGCTGGCCTCCGTTACACTCACCCCCCTAAACCTCACTCCCATCCGGGTCACGGCACCAATGTAACCCCTCTCTACTGGGTCCTCTCTGACGCTCCTCGCACTCACTCCGAGTGGGGCTCAAGCCCGGGTCTTTGGCATGGGAGGAGGACGCACTAACAAGGAGGCTAAATGGCTACAGCCACTAACGTCTGTCGTTAGTGCGTCTCTTGAGATCGGGGAGTGAGGTTTACCTGCACAGCACTACTCGCTGGCCTCCGTTACACTAGCATGCTCTGTTTAGGTCACTGCTAAGAATATTTTGGGCTTATTCACTGGAGCATTGTCATCCAATTCTTATAGTTCTTGATTGTTTGTAATGATGTGGGTTTTTCTTCTAAACATTGGAGAGGATACATAAAAAACTTCTTGCATATGGACTGCATGAAAGAAAACGTTTTGTAAAAAAAAAAAAATATTGCTTTAGTACTTTGGATACTAAAATCAGTAATACATATTGTTCAATTCAGAAGTCTAATTTTAACTTTCAAATTAAATTAAAAATGTCAACTTTATAATTTCCAGCCACGTTTACTTTTAGAATAGTGCATTTAATAGCCCCCCGAATCCATGATTGAGTTTTTGATTGTGTGATTGTTAGAGCTTTGAATTGATGTGAATGTGTGCTAATGAGCCTTTGAAACTGCATGCTATTTTCCCCTAATGGCTCCTAATATGTTTCTTCCCTTACACCCAAGGGGATTGAATGCATTTTGCTTAAATAAAAGCAATTCTAACACAGAACATTATTGTTTAATAATTTGCTTTGATTATGGGTGGCCTCCTGTACTTGTATGTTGCTGACTGACACCTGCTTGTTCTCCTCTGATATTACAGACTATATTAGCTTAATATGCATTGTCAGCTGGTGTAGGTGGGTCTTTTGATTGAGTGTATGAGAAGATTATTATAATGTTTAAAGTGTTGCTCAAAATAAGCTCGAATGGGCAGTTGCAAATGTATAAGTTGCAAGTTTAGTGCTTTTGTTGCATCATGAAATAGATGCTCATGGTGAGATGGCTTAGCAGGACATAATCAACTCCCACACAGTATTTTTGAAGATTTAAGTACAGCTCCATCTCAATGTGAATCTAACAGCACGGTCACACTTTTTTTTAAAAATGCTTTTTAACAGGGTAATTGAAGAAAAGCTGATTTGCAATCTGCTCATTCAAGAGCCACATGACACAATTCAGCATCCTTCATGCTAACCCATAAAGTATTTCTCCGCATTCTGCTCACGGGCTGCGCTAGCTGTCCAAAGCCCTGAGGAATTATGGGCCAGGGCAGCTCATCTAGCTTGGGCTATTCAGCAGGGAGCTTCTGCTGTTTGAGTAAGCAGGACAAGCTAATGGTGGCATGCCTGACTGATCATTTTGTGTATTTTCCTTTTTATTCTATCTTCATTTCCCTTAAACTCTGGTGGCGGCTTATTGCTGTTTTTCTTTTTGAACAGCTCGCAGTTGGCTGAACAAACCTGGATCCAAATTTCACTGCGTTCTGAATTACATGAAATTAAGCTTGATTTTCCAGGCTACAATTATACTATCAAATTAGTTCAGTGATTGCAATCCGGCAAAGAAAAAGTGAACGTGTGCTTTTTCAATAGAAGTCCATCTACTTCGATTACTGGCTTTTGATAAGAAAAAAAAAAAAAAAAAAATCACAGCGGTGCCAGAACTTTACATTTTTTCTTGCTCAACGGAACACCTAATTTATCTCATGCAACAAAGACTGATGCATATTTTTAAGAGTGCTATCAAATAATTAATTGGCTTTTTAGTCGACAAATTATATGAAGAGCAATGGATTGTGGTATAAGTGTAAAAGACTCATGAATTTACCTTTAAATGCTTAAAAATTATCAGACACAACCATTTTACTCAAAAAAGGTTTGATTTGCAAGGTTACCGTCTACTTTATGTCCTGAAAATGAAATCTGATATGACAATAATACTGATTCAAAGCTTTGATGCAGCATACACCACACAGTTACATGGCCTCTGTGACAACGTGTTATTTGGTTAGTTTTCAGAGCCCATGCTCAGAGTTATTGCAGGGATGACAACATCACTACATAATACTGCATTTATCAGTGCATTTTCCTTTACACTGGGAATTATTGTAATATATTCTCTCATTCTGTTGTCGCCTGAATCACAGAAAACCTTTTTTCGGTGTCAGATTCTTCCTCGGGCACTGGTGATCCAAATTATACCCGTGTCATTCAATTTTAAAAGATTTTTTTGCCAAATTATTTCCAAATCGTAACTTCATATGGAGTCGTTATGCACCCTGGAGAGATGAGAGAGCCTATGACACGGCTGTCGGGACTAATTCCAGTCAGTGGCAGTCTGTGTTTGTTGTGTTGTGTTTTCAGAGAAAGAGGGGTTGAGTAATTTGTCCATCATGCCACAGTGGACAGCAAGATGGGAGCAACTTTAGATTCAGAGGGGCTAGAAATTGATTCAAATAGATTTATAATTTGACCGCAGTAATGAGCAAATTGATGAAAACATTTTAGGATTCGTAAAAGAATTATACTCCATAGTGAGCTGAATATGAACTGATTTAAAGTGGTATTCCCTGTTGCCTGTCTGCTCACATTAGGATAGGTCTGTAACCGTGCAGATGAACACCAGCTCATTTCCCACTGATGGAATTAGTGAAAGTAACTGGATTGAATCGTTCTAATTTGTCATTCTGATCAATTAGCCATTTATATCTGAACTGCAAATTCCATGCTTCAATTTATTAAATTAAGTAAATGATCTATCCAAATAATATTTCATGAGCACAGTTGGAGAGGTACAGACAAAGGTCAGGTATATCCATTCAGGGTCTAAATAAACTTTATGCTACACCTGCCAAAATTGAGAATATGTAACTGCCATAAATATTTATTATCAACCAGGAATCTGTATTGTGGATTTTTACAGAACAATGAAGAATAATGTAGTTGTTGTGGCATGTTTATTACCTGCTACACTGTAAAAAATTATTTAGCAGTTTAGTTGTTTCAATGAATTTTTTTATGTTGACACAACTTGCAGTTACTGAATTTGTTCATTCAACTAAAAATTTTAAGTTTTCAGTGTCTCAACTAGTTTGAAAGTTGACTGAACTAGGTTATTTGTCCTCATAACTAAAAAAAATTTGTTGACTCAATTCAATAGCAATATCACGTTCACAACATCACTTATCGCGAGATCTCGTCATTCTCGTGAAGGCTGTTGAAGAGAGAAGAAGGCTGTCAGACATTCTAGTCAGTTTCTCCTCAAAGTTTGGACATTTTACTAGAATACAACTTTGGTAAGTAAAATATTCGTATTCATTGGCTTAATGTGTAAAATTACATTTGTTGTCTCAGAAGAGTAAGTATGGTTTAAAGAGTCTTACATTCTGTATATAAGTTACTGTATGTAAATGTTCGTTTCGCGGCACTCTGAAGCCTCAAAATACAGGCGGTTCCACAGTATTTTCCTTATAAATATTAAAACAGATATTCCCCCATGCGGGACAGCGGAGCTGAACTTATGTGGAGAACAATAAAAATACAGTCTGTATGTATTATTTGAGCCCAGAGCTGCGTTAGAGACCGTTCAAACACAGAGAGTTCATCGGATCACTGTATGGATTAAGAACGGCAGGAATTTAAAAAAAGGAACTGCTCTTAACCTGACAGCGTAAGACATCCGTCAGAATATTCAACGATGAAAAATTAGGAGATAAAAAGAAGATTACTACTCGAACTGTGTCTTTTCTGTATGTTATAAGGGCAACGAATGAGCAGCACAGATGAGCACCTCCCTCAGAGTTCTTCCGGAGCGCGTAACTTAAGCCTAGTGCTGATGATTATTTTACAGTCTACAGTTCAGATGAAGTTCTGAAGGTAGCGTTACAAACTCTTCTTTCAGTTTTCTGAAGTAACGTTAGTCATTCAAGTGCCTCACTAGAACCTAGTACCCAGTGTAATGCTGCGTGAATATCTGTTTTTATACAGTCTATGGTGAATATACGGTCATAAGTAAATTGCATACGTTCAAATCTACATATTTTAGAATAAAATTAATAATAGCATATATCTTGTATAAATAGAGATACAATAACGATCGACACAAATGTGTTAAATTTCCTTTTATTGTGTTATAATTATGTGTTGTGTCATTTAAAATCATCGTCTGGATGGTATAGTTTGTCTTAATGCATTTAATACAAACTTGTCAATACATTTGACTTTCTCTGTAAAGATTTATTTATATGTATGTTTATTATTTTACAGTGTTTTAACATGTTTTTGTATTTTTCATGTTTATGATATTTTGGGATGACTGAAGATTCAGCGCAGAATTCAATAATCCTGTGAATGGACCACAGCGAGTCCTTTTGCAGTTATTCATCAAAATGCTATGCAGACATAATGGAAATGGCATTTACATTGTAGAGCTTGGACAAAGTTGTAAGTAAATTTATTTATTTATAAATGCACATCTATTGGAGTCTATATGCTTTACGATTGTAAGGCCCTGTTTAATGCATCCCTTTGTTTTTATTAAAGCACACAGGCTCTGCGCAGGAATTCATCAAGGACATGACTGCTGGGATCACGCTTGTGGATGACCGATCTGAGCACCATCAGTCTGCAGTGATGTGATCCAGGTAAAAGAAGAAGAAGAAATCTGGGTGATCTGGGGTTGTAACACGTTGTGGGGTTGTGTACTGTGTTAGACTATCTGGGACTGGGTCTAACAGAAATAAACTAATTCAGGTTTAAAACAACTTGAGGTTTAGTAAATGACAATTTTCTTTCTTTTTCTTTTTTGAGTGAACCCTTTACGAAAATGTAGATATTTGCATTGGAAAACAGCTTCAAATTTTAGAGAACATAATTTGACATTATTTTCCCTTCAGTTTTATTCCGTGAATTTTCTATAATTGGTATTTAAAATGTCTTTATAAAGTGTTGAATTTATTTTCATAAAACCACCAGAAACCCTGTTTTTGGACATAGCCATTCTTTATTATTTTGCTGAATACTGTTTTGAATCCTGAAAAATGTTCAGTGCTAGCATATTGGCCATTAGCAACTTTGCTTAAAGGATTATTTCACCAAGAAATTAAAATTAGGCCATGTTTTACTCATTCTCAAGGCACCCTATGTGTATATGATTTTCTTCTTTCAGACGTATGTTGAATTAAAAATTTTCCTGGCCCTTCCAGGTTATTTAATGGCAGTCGACAGGTGTGTTTTTTTCTCAGCAGTCCAAAAATAGTCAAATAAAATGCACCCATCCATCAATAAAACGTGTCTCACATGGCTCTGGGGAGTGAATAAAGGCTTCCTGTCGCAAATCGATGCGCTTTTTGTAAGAAAAATATCCATATTTAAAAAGTTGTAAACACTTTTTTTTCTCTTCCACTGACTATCATACGTGCAAGCCTAATTTTGTGATTCTACTTTGTGATTGGCGTATTGTTGTCTCTCCTCCACTCTTCCGTGTTCGTCACTTATCATCGGTGCATGCATGACCCATATGTCCTATTTTCATCCACCCGGAATGGCTCTCACGAAAGTTAGAGAAAAGGGTTTAAATATGCTTTGAATATCATTTTAAATATGTATATTTTTTTTACAAAAACACATGGATTCGCTACAGGAGGCCCTTATTCACCTCTCAGAGCCATGTGAGGTACTTTTTATTATGAATTGATGCACATTATTTGACTACTTTTGGACTGTTGAGAAAAACACCCACCAATTGCCATAAATATTTTTTTATATAATCCGACTGGATTTGTCTGAAAGAAGAAAGTCATACACACTTACGATGCCATGAGGGTGAGTAAAACATAGATGGGTTAACCAACCCTTTAAGGGTCATGCTTTACTCTGAACATGCAGTCCAACAGACTATTATTTAAAAGGAATACTATATTTTCTGATCATTGTATAAATGGTGTGACAGATTAGACACTTAGAATTGGATTAAGAAAAAAAAAACTGAATATGTTGTATTGGTTTGTCACATTTTATGTCATTCAGAAATCATGTAGAATACCAGTGAAGAAAATAATTTCCCCCCATTTTTAGCATAGTTGGTTCTGGAGGTGTATTTTACACTTATCTTCCCATGGGATTTTAAACTCTTTGTGTTCGGAAGAACAAAGAATTTAGTACAGGCTTTTAACAGTTTAATACAGGAAGTTATTTTGAATGTTTCTAAACGAAACCGTTGAGGAGCACCATTAACAGTTGACTTTCATTTTTGGTTAAATTTTTCAAAATATCTTCCACTTGAAGTTGAATTACAATTTGCATTTATTGGTAGCTGTGCTTTTAATAAAACACACAACTTTAATAGTGTATGTACATATGTGTGTTCATTTGTTATAAATGTATTAAGTAATGTAATATTTTTTTCTTATCCCAGCCATCCAGTGACATTAAGGATGTTGAGAAAGAAATTGAAGAGGGCATTCTGATTGTAACTGAGGAGCAGCAATGTGATGTGCTTCCCAAGGAATAACCAACATTGGTCTCATTTGGACATCCTGTCATCACTGACATCTCCCATGTCCCCAAGGCATTTGGACTCCTAATGGGTCTGTATGCAGTGAACATCCTCTACCTCCAGCGCATTAAATACACCATTGAGGCTCTGCAAAAACTTGTGAAGACCAGCTGCTCCCACCATGTGCTCGCTACAGCGGCAGGAACTGTAGGTGTGGAGGAGTGAATGTCCAGCGCCCTCTCCACCCTCAACACCACAAATAAGGTGTCCTTGAGCAAGGCACAACTTCTCCCCGGGCGCTGCAGCATAAATGGCTGCCCACTGCTCTGGGTGTGTGTTCACGGTGTGTGTTCACTGCTGTGTGTGCACTTTGGATGGGTTAAATGAAGAGCACAAATGTATGTCATGTCACTTTCACTTTTCAGTGTTCATGATGTGTCCATCAGCACTCTTTTTAGAATGTACATTATAGTTTATCATGTCATGACTTGGAATATGCATGTTCTCATGTAAACAAATGTTGTTTCCCCTCTCATTTTCTTAAACAGTATGTACACATTTTCAGTATGTAGCATTATGATGGGGGACGAGTTTGGAAACTTTCAAGATCCTTCTGATGTTAACACCTCTGTCTGGTCATGTTGTGCTATGAAATTTAGAATCTGACTGTTTAGATCTTTGTGCTTCCATGTGCATTCATTCCATTTATATCTTATTATACAGAAGTACAGTACACTCATTCTTTGTAACTAATTGTGATGTTATATACATATATCTTGGTTTCTCATTTTGACCATGACTTGCATTATGGTGTGGGGAGTGCATGTGAACTTGTGCAGGGTTAATAATCAGAGTTCAACCTTCTGATTTTCATATTGAGTTATGAAATTAAAAACAATCCCTGTGGTTTTGATCTGATGAATTGAATTGCAACTATTTGTTTCTCAATCCCATGCCAATGTTATTTATTATACATCACACTTTCAAGTGTCGGTTCAGATCTTTAGACGTGTGTTTGTATTTTGCATTTTTTGTTTTGTTTATCAATTATCAGTTGATGTGTTGACAGCAAATTGCTTGTTCAATTTAAATGTGAATGAAAGTGTTGTCTCTATCATTAAATAAATTACATAAAAAAAAGTGTTTTGTCATCTTTATTTAAACATTTAAGGCAGTGGAGTAACATTTGTTTATGATTATTGATCGAAGTAAAAAAAAAAAAATCCCTGTTGACACAACATGATTTAGTTGACTGGACTAGAAAATAATAGTCAAGTCAACTTAAAGAAATTTGTTACCTGGACTAACTCCACTCTAATTTGAAGTTGTTTCAACAAGAAATTTTTTGTCAAGATAACAAAAAATTTTTAGGCAGCGGGGTAACAAAATATTTTTAGTTGACTCAACAAATTCTTTTTTACAGCGTAAGATCTGTCTCTTCCCAACCCTCTACCATGTTGCATTATTTATTTACTTATTTTATTTTTTAACAACAGGATCGTTTTAGCTGTTTATCCTAAAGCAAAATGTTGAAGACATAGTTACCATCTAATGTTCTCTCTCTCATTTGGCATTTGGTGAGTGTTAACTTTGGATACTTACTGTAGCTCAACTGTTGATACATATTATTGAGTGATGTTGCCATTATACATTGATTTTAGTACGTAGTATGTACCTGCAAACTGTAAAGTAAAACTATAGCATTTACTCTTGGTATCTTTTTCCATCAGCTTTTGGCATGTTAACTAAAACCGTGAATACTCAATCCAAAAAAAAAAAAAACCTAGCTTTGCTTTTTAGAGGAGATTTTGAAGAATCTAATCATAGCTGCTATGTGAGGTCAAGCTGTGAAAGCTTTCCAAAAAGAAGCTTAAGACAGGGATGTCAGTGCTTTCTGATCTTCACAACAGTACATTGATGGGCCTATAAATTGCAATCTTCTGTAAAATAAACTAAGTTATATGGTTTGCCTTTTCTTTCTGATTGTAAGCTTATCACACGAGACACATTTTTGTTCTCCAGGGGATAAAAACAGCTTTTCCTTTCCTGAGATGTGAGGGGTGGAATGTGATGTGACTAGAACTGATTCTGATTGTACATCTTAGATTATATTTTATGGTGAAACACAGATCTTCACACATTTTTCAGGCCAAGGAGCCCTTGATGGATAGAGAGATGGAGTAGGATACTGGCCTGTAATATTGTACCATAATAATAATGTAAGAATATATTTTACTGAGATGCTATACCACATTACATATTGGTTTTTGGACACTTTAGTTGAAAACAAATCGTAAATATATGACGATTTATAGACTTCATTTGCATAATTCAAATCAACCTCTGAATAAATCTCATTGACAATCACTTAGAGGCACTGCCTTTGCTTTCATCTAATCACAGCTTTTGGTTCAAATGACCCTCCATGTGCACAACCAAAGCAAGTCATTCTCATTTTGAAAATCCCCACAGCCGAATCAGTTCTTGGCTAAAGCACTGTAAATGAATCCTTTCATATTCATTAAGAACAGATTAATTTTGGAGAACACGACAAGGTGGCAATTTAGTGTGTAATTGTGTGTTGGTACACAATATCATTTTTAGGCCTACTGTACATGTACCGTATATAAAGTCATTATTTTGTCATGAATGTTCAATATATCCCTGTTACATGACACCTTCTGCCTATACTGTATATAGTGAAAACGTCTTGAAAATATTTCATCCAAACCTCTCTCAGGGTTTCCCAGTGTTGCCTACATAGCTTTGCAGACTTGTCAACATTACATCTCTGTTGAACCTGTCGTTCTTCCCTCACACTTTATGAATTATTTACACCTTCAAATAACAGAAAAGGCCCTTTCCCCAGGCTCTCCTTTTAGCCGTTCTATAAATTATTGAAATCCAGTTTCTCCCCTGGCGCAAAGAGACTATTGAAAGGTTTATTTTTTTATAGCAAACCAGATTAAATGAACTCTGGCGCTTAATGGTATGTTTTTCAAATTTGCTTGATGTTTGCTTGTCTTTGTTAAGCATGTTCTGCTTCCTTTAGGACTGTATGGAAGGTTGTTGTTTATTCATTAAAAAAAAAAGTAGGTTGTTGAATGCAAATGTCATTCAATGTGCAATTTGTTTCACTGCCAGTTACTTTTGTTTTGCTTGCTGCTACATAAAAGCTTTTTTTGCTTCAGGAGAAACGGTTGACATGGTTATACTTTTCGCATGAAAAATAGTATAATTAAATTGCGAAGAACAGAATAAAAGGCGCAATATAGCATTTTTGATTCAAGGATATGATGGCTGGTAAATGCTAAAGGATTTCTAAAAGCAAAGTTGTGGTCAATATCTTGCAAAATTATATGGCAGCAGACAAGACAAAGACAGCTGTGATGTAAGAACCATGTTTTAAGGACAGCCTTGTGTATCCAGCAATACAACATAACGTCTGTAAAATAGCAAAATAACAGATAAAAGTAGAAGATGGAAGAAACAGTACAAACAGTTTTTGAAATATTTTTTACAAGAGATTTCAAAACTAAATTTGAAATAAAAAATCTACATTCTGTGTGATACATTCAACCAAAGACAGAGACACTTTTTAAAGAGATAGTAAGATCATATGGATGCGAGATTATGAATGAGCACCCATAGGGCTTCAGCTTTGCAGATTCTGTGCCAGACCTTATGGTTAAATCACGCAATTAAGATTTTCAGCTGGAAGTACGTCCCTTCAGGCAAGCAATATGTCACATTGGGGTTATTTGAGAGGAACCCCATGGTTTCCAAACAGCCCCGGGTCTGTTAGCAGGAATGTTAGCTATCCATCAAGACACTTTTACTGCCTGCGCTCAACAAGGGGGATGAAGAATGTTTGTGTTAGATAATGTTCATTTTTGAGCAATGAGCATAGAGCACTTTTTTCTTCTTTTTTCTTTTAGAGAAGTGCTTGAAAATTTTAAAGACATAATCAACAATATCTTGAGTGATTGATTGATTGAGTTAGATGTAAGGAGGTCTACATCACCTGGAGAAAGCTACCTGTTATCATTGTTGTTCATCGAAATCACAGTTTCTCAGCTGGCACAACCTTGGTTAAGCTAGCATTTATCTGGTTTAGCCACTAAGCAGCTTATAAGTGCATAAAACTCCTCCAAAACATTATTTTTTTCAGTTAAAGATTATTATTTTAAAGGTTATTTTTATTTTATCAAAACCAGTTGGGATATTCCTTGTTTTTGCTTTTTGTGAATTTGTTAGTTTTTTCTTCTGATAGAATCAAATATGTAACTATATGGTAACCAGGTTTTTTCCCCCTCCATGCTAATCGCACATATACCAGCAGAGTTCCCTACCGATACCTCACTTGTACTGTGTCGCTAAGATGCTATGGGGAAAACTCCATGAGATGCTCCTCAGATGACTGAATCCTTTTTAAATAATGCACTGTAACTGCATTGCCATTGGTTTATGCCATAATATAAAAATCTAGCCAACGGCTTGGCAGCAGTGCTACACAAGCCGATGGAAATGGAGCCCATCAGAGCCTGCCGCAATGTGCCTGTGGCCATAGCAATGACAACGATCTTCACTGATCTACGAGACTGAAGCCTGCTCGTCATAGAAATGCCTTGCACTGGATCAAGCTTAACCAGCGACCTTGTCATCTGATTCACCAGCTGATTCCCTGCCACCATCCAGCCAGACTAAAAGAGCTAATTTTCTAGCGACATTGTTGTAAATGTCACGCAGAGAGTGTGGCTCTTGCAGAACCCTGCACGATGCAGAGGAGTAGTGAGTATGTTGCCTGTCTGGGCAGTCCCCACACAGAGACTGCTCACTCACTGATACAGAATGCACTCTCTAAAAGCAGAAGTCCACTCGCGCCCCAACTTCTTCAATGAAGGCAGCCCTTCTCTCTCGTTTCTCCTCTCTCAGCAAGCTCGTAGAGAGAAACAGCAGAGCCACGGGGCCGAGCATCAGGGTTTGAGTGATCGCACTCCGGCACTGAGCCCATGTGCTCACTTTCCCCATTGCACTTTGGATATGAAGGATATGAAGATGTTGGAAAAACTGGCCCAACCTCCTCTCCAGGGGCGTTTCTTCCTTTTTTCCTTTTCTCCAGAGCGAACGAGTGAAGTATCGATAGGTAACATACTCAGCTACTTACATAAACTCGGTTCCATGAGATAAACTCGGTTCCCCCTAAATTCAATTCAAGTTTATTTGTATATCGCTTTTTACGATATAATTCATTGCAAAGCAACTTCACAGAAAATTAAGTTACTACTATTTAATTTTGTATTTATTTCCATTGTTTTTAAATTACATTCAAAATTCTATTTGTAATTCAATTTGAATTAATTCTGTTTTTCAATGGGAATTTATCTTCAATTTTCCATGGTTTGTTTTTTGAATTACATTCTAAATACTATTTAGTTTTAATTTAATAGATATTTATTTTGCTTTACTAGGATAATTGTATCTTATTAAATGCTGATATGCTCTGATATACAAAATCAAATAAATCAAGGAATCATTTATTAAGTCAACAGATATCTTGTGACTGTTATTCTACCTTATCGAAACCCTGGGAGGAAAATCATAGATAAACAGCTGAATCAATGTGTGATAGAACATTTTACATGCATCAGTTCTAGTGAATGTGAAATGGCAAACTGTTATGTGCAGCCAGTTCTGATAAACTTGAAAAATAGAACTGGATGAGCAGGAGTGGAAAGGATCTCACTGTGTGCCAAGCACAAAGCAGCGAGATGCTTCACGGAAAGGAGATACAGTCAGCAGTCCAACTGTGTGTTTGTGAGGAGAACTTCAATAGGCAGTGGGTATGCAGTGCAGAATACAAGTATTTCATCTCTTTAATTCATGCAACCGCTGCACACTGTAGCTGCGGAGGAGTTTTGATGAAAGCTCAATGTTGGCTCGTTGCAAAGCAGAGACGAGTTCACAGGATATTTCTGAATCACAGTGTCTGTCTTTGCTCCTAAGAGACAGAAAAGAAGAGACAACAATCTCTATTGGCTTTGTATCTACTGACAGAGACAAACAGTCTTCTTTTGTTACAACAAGGCTGTCAGTTTCATCAAGCCTGAAAGGAAGGGACATTCAAGCATGACTCGCATATGCTTGCTTTGTATTATTTGAAGTTATGTAATTTCATTTAAGGTTTTTATTATGATGATAAAATACAGTAAGACAAAAGCATAAGACGTTATATGTGCTTTATTTTGTGAGCTTGGCCCATTTAATTGCTCAAGCAGAATATGAAATATTGTACAGTTACATTGGGGAAAATTAGTTCTGTGTGATGAATCAATTTAATATGATTATTATCTCAATTACTCCTAGCTTCCTACATAAAATTTCTTAATTGAGGCTCAGGCTTGTTCCTCGAATGTTGTAAACTAATTAGCTCAAACGATAATTCTGTAAGAACTGGGTAACTTTCTTATTAGCGCCATAGCTCAGTGAATTCCATTAATTAAATCTTATAAAGCATCTAGAACTTTGAAGTGCGTCCCAAATCTCTTATTGCTAATGAGCCACACCGTTTTTAGACAGAACTTTCTTGGTTTGAAGATAGCATGAAATGACTGAATCGAATGTGCCTTGGTGGAGTGTCTGGTGCTTTAAAATCTTTGGTACAGATTACTGTAACCGTGTTTTATCTTCAGATCCTTGGAAAAGTTTCAGAAGTGATGTATCTGACATTCCGTAGGACTAAATTCTTTTGAAAGCGGTTTGAAATATGTACAAGAGGAATAAAGACTGACAGCTATTTTTTCAGACAGAATGGACTTTAATTTACAAGAAAACAATTAGAGTCTGTCAGCATAAAGAAACTATTTATATTCCCTGAATAAAGGAGAGTGTTCATCGATGTAAGTAAGTACCAGGGATGCAACACTAAAGGTTGCCTGCCATTTATGTTTAAAGAAAAATATATAATAATTAGAAGTATTATTTTTTCTATTTTTACTCAAAAAAGTATTCAGTGGGCATTATAGAGTGCAAAAAATATACAAAAAAATAATAATAATTCATAAATTGCATTCATTGTGAAAGCAGGAGGGTACCCTCACTGCAGAAACATCTCAGGTTATTCCTATTCTTTCGAGTTTCCCTTGACTCCGCCTCCAGCCTCTAAGCCCCAGACTCCGCCTCGGCTCGTCGATCCCCTCTTGGATATCCATCCTCCTCCTGAGCCTCCTCCCAAGTTCAAACCCATCCCTCCCTCTATTGTTTCTACGGTGCGAGGATGCACCATCCAGGAGAGGGCAAATAGTCAGGATCATGGACTGTCTGTGTCATGTTTCGGTTCCCTTATTTGGTCATGCTCTTGTCTTTGTTTTGTTAATTAGTTTGATTAGGTTCCATTGTCACCTGTGTTCCCCTGATTGCCCTGTGTTTATTGCAGATTGCTAATCTGTTCAGTTTGTCTCTGTCAGGTCTCTGTCTCTGTCAGCTCTGTGTTGGATTTACCCTCTGTGTTGATATAATTTAATTCTCTTTCGATTACTGCTCCGTATTCCTTCCGGGAGCGTAACGTGACAGTGAGATATTAAGAAGGAACTGTGAGATAGAAAAATATTGTGAGCTATAAACGTGCAACTGTGAGAAAGTATAAGGTCATTTTGTAAGAGTTGTTTTGAGAGGTATGAAGTTGCTATTGTGAGATTAAAGTTTTGTGATATACAATTGCAGTTTGGAAATATATAGTCACTGTGAAGTTGGAATTATGAGATATAAATTCATACTGACAGATATGAATTTGCAATTATGAATAAGAAAATACTGTGAGAAATGAAATGTATTGCGAGCTATAAAGTTGCAATTTTGAGCTACAGTATAAAGTCATATTGTGAGATGTATTGTTAGACAGGAATTCATACTGTGAGATGTAAAGTTGCAATATAAAGCTATAAAGTCATATAATCAGATATAAAATGCTATTGTGCCATATGAAGTTGTAGATGTGAGAAATCCAATTCTTCTGTTTACTAGTATTGCCTGTTACTAACATCAGCAGGAATCTCTCTGTGTTTCTCCCTGTCTAGTTCTCATTCACATACAGTAGATTTCTATTTTCTGCACAGTTACTATAGCTGGAATGAGTAAAGAGTCTGAATTTGAGAGCTACTAAACCATCTTTCTTAGTAGTTCAGAGAAACGCAGGGGTGAAAGCAAAGAGACACTGCTGGTCTATGGTTTAATCATGGATAGAGCATTGTTTTAATGTTCTCGTTGTTTTATACTTTGTGGATAGTAATTAATTTGCCATTTGTATTAATGGAGGTCATTGTTCTTCTTGCTAGAAGTATGCCCCGGGTTCAGTTATTAAGGCACCACAGTTGTGTGGCAAATGAGTCTTAATCAGATGTCAGTGTGAAATTCATAAGCCTTCGTGACTCATTTGTGTAATATAACATGACTGCACCCCCTTGTGTGTCTGACTAATATGATTATAGAAAGCCTGCACCACAGATTGAAGGTCGTATGAGGTGGGAAATTTATTGAAGTGGATGTCAGTACTGTACTCAGTTTCTAAGCACGCAGGTGCTTTATCTAAGATCCAGTAGGCTATTTGTACACAAGAGACCTACTCCCATGGAGGCAATCAAGTGTGTGAATGTCTGTGTGTGTGTTTGTGTGTGTTTGTTTGTGTGTGTGGGGGTGTTCCACACACCGAGTTCCCCTTGGTAAATCCCACTCCACTTCACCCTGATTGCAACAATTATGATCAATCCAAACAGTTCAGTATGCATATTAATAACAGCCATCTAAATACCCTCCTCATCATTATGTGATTATTAGTTCACTCAGGTTGTAAGTAATTACTCACGGATCAAAAATATGTTTGAAATTTATTCAGCTTGATGTCAGCTATTTATTTGTATCTGATTCTCTTATGGCTTATTTCCCCAAGAACATGAAAAGAATTTTCTAAATTTACAGTGTGGAACAACATTTCTCAAATGTTTTTCAAAGCTGCTCATCCGCACGTCTGTATTACTAATAACAGAATGTTGTAGGGTGACATTTTTGAGTTTGCGTAGGGCAGAACCATTCATCACAAACTGATTTAGATGGGGGTTTTTTGGGGGGTGGGGGGGGGGGTGTTAGGCAATGCTGTGTGTGTGTTGTATTGCTTTGATTTATTGCACATAAACCGGTATTGCAGTTGGCCAAAGTCCAGACATGTACAATTTGTATTTCCAGTTTATGGACCTCAGTATTAAGTTATTTTGCATTTGGACCTTGTTGAGCGTTTAAAAATGAGGTGAGAACTAGAAAGCTACACAGTTCCAAGTAATTCACTTTACACAGTGGCCAACATGGAAACACCTTTAGCCAGCTATTTAAAAAAATACATCTCCATTTTGTTAGAATGAGAGAAGACAGAAATATATATTTTTGTAAAGATTGTTTCAGTAACTTAAATGCAATAATATCAAACAACGATCAAGTGTTATGTGATTAGAATATAGAGAACAATTTGTATGGACCAGTGTAATTATCATTAACTAAAATTAAAACTATAAAATGTTTATGTTAATTGAAATAAATCAAATGAAATTCAAATTGCCAAGGCAACTTTCTAATTTTGTCTTAGTTTAAACTTAAAATAACTAAAACTAAAAGAGAATAAATAACAACATACTAATGAAACCAACAAAAACACACACAACAACATGGCTAAAACATGAAATAAAATTAAAAGGAAAATTATTTCATATAATTTAATACAAATATTAAATGTAATTATAATAAAACAAAATTGATAAAATATTTATAAATACTATAATATTGTATTAATGATACTAAAATAATGTTGGTGTAGACTGGTACTGTTTTGACAGCCCTCGGTCACAGTTCAATTCTTTGTGTAGAAAAGAGCAACTTAAACATTTTACTAAATCTTTCCCTTTTTTTCAGAAGCAAATCAGTAAAGTGGATTAGGAACAGTGTGAGGATAAATAATTATTCAGAATGTTCATTTTTGGGTGAATTATTCATTTATATTAAACAATTTGATTTCATCTTATTAGATCTGAAAGTGCACGACTATTGCAACGACTGATGGTCAGTAAACCAGGAATAATTCAAGGACAATGTTAGGACTTATGTACTGTTATACACCAGAGATGTTTAGAAACTGATATTATCACAGAGCCTTAAATGACAGTAACTCTCAGATCACCATGACTGGGCTGCAGAAGAGATCAGACACAGAAGAAACAAGAGACTAGGACTGGTGAATCCTCGAAAACAGGTTCTACATTTAAAGGCTGCAAAGTCTGTAATTGCCGTTGGCTACATTTCAGAGCACCCTGGAAGTTCTTACATATTCTTTTTGATGGATCTCTGTGTTTATAGAGCTCAGAGCTGTATAATGATTCACCCCAGCAAGCTGCTTTAGTGCTTTCCCCATGTTTATAATTATGCCTAATATGAGAGACATTTTTCATCTTGACCCTCAAAAGCAATATATATATACTGTAAGAAGCAAAAATGTGCAGTGCTTTCCTTAAGGAAATCGTTGGCATAACCCAAACGTTCCTAAACTTTTTGCATACCAAGTTAGAAATTATTTCTTGTCATCATGGAAAAGTACTTATAGCGCTGATCAGCTTATTTAATGTAAATAATTACCTTCATTAATTGCATTAATTGTTGTGACTACACAGTCATTACTTTAATTCTAGTTTTAGATTCACAGTTAAACTTAATGCTTGGGGCTTTATTACTTTCTTTAATCTTTATTTGATTGAAAACTTACTTACTTAGAGGAAACCGGGTGTTTACTGTGCTTGAACAGATTTTGTAATTTCTCTTTAAACAGTAGTTAATTTTATCCTTCAGAGAGTAAAAGGAAATGTATTTTTAGTGAGCTCCTACCATTGATGAAACAATACAAGTATGAAAGTCTGAGCTGTAAATAATCTGCATTCTGTTTGCTGTAAACAACATCACTTGTGCCAGATAGGATCTGTCTCTCGCCATCTGCCTACCCATCTCTCCTCATTTCATCTTACCTCACTTCACCTCTTTCTCCCCCTCCCTGCTCCTGTCTCTTCAAAGTTTCTTTAAAGATTATGGGTAGTTTGAGTACGTAAAGAAAATTTTAGAACATAGACTGAATGTCATACGTGATGGGTACAGCCTAACTTCTCCTGCCTTCTCCTGTTGGAACTAACAATTTTCATAAAAAAAAAAAAAAAAAAAAACTGTAGTAGATTTATGTCCAGTATTAGTATAAAGAGGTGGAGCAGATTGGAACAACAGCTTGACTCTTCCATTCTGTCATACATCACAAGAAAACAGTTGGATGTAGATGCAATTGCTCCCATTTCCCCCATCATGATACCAGTCATTTGAAAGAGCAGGTACATTCCACAGCATGATAAGTGGCACATCACCATTTGAGCACAGATTCGGTGCATAGCATGACACAGTGTACCAGTGTACTGTATGTCAGTAATTACTGTAATGGCTCATGGCAGCATGCTGTTATTTTTCCACACAGGGAGCCATGTGAGTGAAGTTTGCACTTTCACACATCGGCACAGAATAATGAGGGAAAACTGCACATTAGGATGCTTTCAGCACACCTGATTTTCCCTGTCGGCTGAGGGGTCAGGAGTCAAGCAATGTAAAGATTTAATCAGAAATTCAATTAGCATGCAGTGGACTGATGTGACTTGGGAAAAAGAAAAAGCAGCTGTGAATGGGTGCAAGGTGAAACATAAAGGTGGATGTGCTTATCTTTGAGATAAACAAGGTTATTCAGTTCTGAAATAATACATCAAAATACATCCAGGGCTGAGTCAAGGTATAGGCAAAAGGCCATTTATGCAATTATACTATTATACAATGTGCAGGTGAAATTTCAGACTGCATTCATTTCTTTAATTTCTGCATAAATGTCCAACTTTGAAGGCTTGTGAAAGGTGTCAGTTAAAAAGATATTAGATGTAGGTTTTGTATACAGTGTCTCAAGACCTAATGAGCTAACTACGGTTTAAAAAGAAATCTCATTTTCTATTTTGAATAAGTCAATGGCTGGAATCAAAAATAGGCTTTGAACCCCATTTGCACTGAAAGCCAGAATATGTGTATAGAATAATGGTGTTAGGTTGATATTTCATTTTATTTTATTGTATTTTTTAAATTGGACTTAATAATTTGAACGGAGTTATGTCAAATCTTTATGATTCGTGGTTCATTCATCAGAATGAAAGGTGATCTCTATTTAAATTCTCTGTAGCCAATATGATTATATTGTTATTATTAAAATTATTAATTGTTCATCTAAGCAGTTTAATGACATTGTGAGAGAGATAATTGCTATACAGTAGTTACACAAACAAGTAACTGCAATTTAGAAATCATTTTGTTACTTTATTTTTGCTCTGCTGCCGTCTTCTAGAAGAAATCTACAGCAGAACTTAATGCTGCGCGTCTCTAACCAACACACAGTAAGTGGTGCTTTTCATTCACATTAGACACATAAATGAGTTAAATCATGTTTAAATTTACTAATGCCAATAGATTTGAGTGTTAGGTAGGTTAAGGGGTGGTTTTGGACTTTAGCAAAAGTCATTAGCTTAGTTTTATATATAAAACCATCTAACTTGGAGATGCATATTAGTGTTGGGCTGACAGACTATATGCCATCTGACAGACATCACGGTGTTGAGCCGGCATCGCAATCCTGACCCCATGACTCACACCATCTGCAGGCAGCCCAATTTTCTCCTCCCAAAGATTCATTCTGTTACCTGACTGGATAAGTTAAGCCCTAGTGGTGTTTTACATCAAGCCAATCATCTCAATAACCAGCTCTGGCACGAGTACAACACACACACACTTCCCTTCACGTTATGTTTCATTGTCTTGTCAGTTTCAATCAGTTTCCACGACATGCCGCATGTTTAAAGGGCCTGCAGTCTTGATCAAAGTGACATATGGAACACGGCAGCCCTATGTTTTTTTATTTTTTATTTGGGGGGGGGTTAACACATGAAGCTTTCGAAAACCTTTGCACTGTGCATTATCCATGCATCTCACCTGCCTATTACACACACTTTCTGAACAGAGTGCCCTTGTCCGCTCTAGCTGCTTTTCACATTTCACAGTAAATTACAGCATGTTGCACTTTTAAATGTGTGAACAAGTCCTACACAGAACACCCCTGAAAGCCTGAAATGGGAACGCATAGATTGTTTATGTCATCTGGGTGTCTCATGCATACAAAAGCAATGGGGGTCGGGGGACAATTGTATCGCGTATCTGCTTCACTATTCATTCTCGTTCATTTTTTAATTCTCATCCATTTTGCTTAAAAAAATAAAATAAAATAAAGACATAAATCTCACACCTCTGAGGTTATTTTTATCAATGAAAGTCAATGGTCCACATTATCTCATATTACTATAAACAACAGCCTGGAGCATTACACTTGCATACGATATGCAGAGCTTATGATTTACAGTGTTATATGACCCAGACTAAACCTAAAGAATAAAAAGGGGCCATCGGCATCCACAAAAATTATTATAAAATATATATTCCCATGAGGGTTTATAATAATAACCAAGCCACCTCGCTATGTGTGAAATGAAAGAAAGACCAGATGACCACAGCTGTGTCTGTTTTTAATCTGCTTCTAATGATCCAAATTCTGTCCAGCTTTAGCCCTTTGCAGAAGCATCGGCCCTCTTTTACCTTTTATAAGCCTCATTAGCTTATCAGGAACCTTTTATTTAATAAAGTGAAGTATTGTAATGCATATTTGGCGTGCTGTACGGGGAAGGGCTCCAAAGCTCGGGAATGGCCCGAACCTAGAGTACGGCCCTCTAAGTGAGGAGATGGGGTGGAGGGGGGATGCTGATAAACCGTCAATGGATAAGCCAGCTGTATTTATACCATTGTGTTGATTAACTTGAGTGTGTTCCACCTGTGCTAATTAGGTTAAGTATCCGACTCGCTCCTCCCGAACCTTGTTAATTAGTGAGTTTACACTTACATATAATTAGCGGAAGTATTGTAATGCATATTTGGAATGCTGTCTGGGGAAGTGCTCCGAGCGCAGGAATGTGCCGAACCTAGAGTACCACCCAAAAAGCAATAGCAAAAGGACAGCCGCCAGACTAAGGACCACCCCGAAACAGCATTGAGATCTGGGGGAGGCTGATATTTGGGAAGTCAGCTAGTTGGCAGGCCGTAAGAGCCTACATACTCTGGTGGGAAAGACTTATGTGTTGGAAGGGTAGGCCCTACCAGCTACTGGTATTGTAATATGTGGTTTGGGGCACCTGGTCGGAAGGGCTCGAACAGATGCCCAATGGGAGCAGCTCACAACGTTGGAATGGGAGAGCCCAACTGGCCGATGGGGGAGGAGCAATGTGATTGAATAGCCCGACTACGAGGGCCCAAGTTGCCTCAACTGGAATAGGTCACAGTGTTGGCATACAGGCCCTACTGGCTGATGATCCCCTGATAATCAGTGGGCAAAGGGCAGATGACTGACCGAGAGGGCCCATGAAGCCTCCGGCTGGAGATCAAGACTCAAGACGACGGACGTGTGGGTCCTCTCGGTTGAGCAGATAAACAGGCTTTGGGCTGCCAACAAAGAGGACTCTTGCGACATCCGACGGGAGATCAATACTCACGGCATCAGATGGATAAGACCTGCTTGTGGGTGGCAAGTAAAGAAACCCAACCAGGAGTACTCTCGCCGACATCTGACAGGAGATCAATACTTACTGGATCAGATGGGTAAGCCTCGCAGGACGGGGAGAGGGAAAAGGAAAACCCCACTGAAAAAACTCACCAGGTTGGGGGAAAAGACTTGAAATTTATCTGAGAGAACTTGGAAAGCGTTTGGCAGGAGGTTGAGACTCTTGGTGTCGGACGGCTGATCCTCGCCAACCGTCAAACATGAAGGTTAAGTTAGGTGGCCGGGAGACTCTCTCCGACATCCAACGGGAGCTCAATACTTACGGCATTGCACGGGTAATTCTCACCGACTGGAGTGCCAATCCAAGGAGGAATATTCTTAGAGACGGCTGGTTGCGGCAATTGGACCGGAGGAGTGCTGTATGGGTCTTCGGACGAGGAGTTTTGGCTTTGAGAAATGTTGGTAGACGAGCAAACCAAGATGCTGATAAACCATCAATGGATTGAGGTAAGTAAGCTGTATTTATACCATAGTGTTCTTTAACTTGAGTGCGTTCCACCTGTGCTAATTAGGCTAAGAATCTGACGTGCTCCTCCCAAACCTTGTTAATAAAATATAAGTTATTGTCAAAACCTCTTGACCCCAATAAGAATCAGTTTAGCAGAATACAAACCAGATTCCAAAAAAGTTGGGACACTGTACAAATTGTGAGTAAAAAAGGAATGGGATAATTTACAAATCTCATAAACTTATATTTTATTCACAATAGAATATAGATAACATATCAAATGTTGAAAGTGAGACATTTTGAAATTCCATGCCAAATATTGGCTTATTTTGGATTTCATGAGAGCTACACATTATTTTGTTTTTGTTTTGTTTTTTCTGTCACAGCTGCACCATGAATCAGAGGTAAAATTTCCATTGGAAACGGTGGGCTTACCACTCTGGTTTGACGATAAAGGGTTGCAGGTGAGTGAGACAGTATCCTGCATTGCATTCTGGGAAGAGATGGCAGGAAAAAACTGCATCAGTCTGGCTGACCTGGGTGCCAACATAGCATGTAAATAGATGTTTTTGAGGATGCCCATGGAAGTCAAGCAGCTTTTTGAAAGAAAAAAAAAACATGGCTATGCTGATATTTCAATAAAATATTGCATTGTTTTTTTTTTTTTTTTACATTTTGCAAAATGAAAATTATATATTATATACCCAAAAATTAAAAGTATATATTTTAATATTTTTTCCCATACCATGGAAGTCAATGGCTAGCATCAACTGCTTGGTTACTGAGCAAGTGTGCTATGTCTGAAAAGGCATACTCATAGAACCTGATATGTGATTTAAACATGAAAATGTATTAATTGCACTATGGTAAAAGTGTTTTAAGGTCATAATAGTATTGTGCAAGTAGTTGTGTAAAAATAAATCATTTAATAATGAATTTTCTGCCATTGTAAACATCATCTGTGTGAATTTTATCTATAGGTACATTTAAGTTTAGCAAAAATGTAAGTAGAGCTATGTTGGTTTAATGAGCGTTTTTTTTTTTTTTAAGAAAAGCATTCTGCATAGCAATGTACCTATGCTATAGCTACACAAGCCCTTTAGTATCTTTTGTTCATTGTAGTGTGAAGTGTAGAATTCGAGTTTCATGCCATTGGGCAGAGGTTCTTTGGGGAAATGAATGATTTTTTTTTTTTTTCAAAGTAATCATGCTAATGTTTTCCAAGTCCATAGCGGAGTCGGTGCGAACTCTGGCATGGCTTCATGCTTTTAGACACGGCAGGCTGACGAGCGCTGCCTAGATTAACATTTCATTTTCATGGTGCCAATCAACTCAGGTAAACAGACCCACTCGCTGTTCAAACCTCAGGCAGATTTTATCTCACCAGAGTGTGATACATTGGAAGTATACTAAGGGTAGCAAATAGTCAAAATGGAGCCCACCTCTGACCGCCTTCCACTGTACAGACCCCATCATTTCCCTTTTAGGATTTAAAATGAAAGGTGTGAGTTGTAAGGCAGAAGCCAGAGATTCTGCAAATAAATAAATGGCTATTTTTTTAGAAGCAGCTGATAAGGTCGTCCAGTGAAGATGTCACTATTGGTCAAGGTTCAGCTGATTAACTTCAGTGCCTACTGCTGGTACATTCCGGATTTGCACAATTATGCATTTCACAATGCATATTGCAAATTAACAAATTATATCCATGTATTCTGATGAAATACATTTCCATGTAACATAATTTATAGCAATACTATATTAAAGTAGATATTTTCTAAATTTCTCCAGGTATTTTTCTCGTTTGGCTCAAACAGTCATGGGTTCGATTCCCAGTAAAAACAAGAACTTTTAAATTGCAAATGTGTACCTTGAATGCAATGTAGGTTTCTTTGGATAAAAGTGTCTGCCATGTGTAAATATAAGTATTAAAAACCTTTAAGCAGAATCAGTGTGGAGCGGTATTGAGCAAGTTGTGAATTCATTTTTAATTTGTTTCCACCGTCCCAAGCTGACATCTCACTAAATGCATGCATTTTAGATGCTTTTGGCAAAGCTCTTTGCAACCTTCACTCTTGTTGTTCATCCAAACATCAACTATACATGTATGAGAACAAACATGATGGTGTAGTAATTTCCCCTGATGACTTCTAACTGCAAAGCTCATTGTTTGTTTGATTCTTAGCTTCACTCCTCAGAGGGATCGAATGGTTTCAATCCCATTTTACACTCTCAGGGACATCTATTTGAAATTGAATTGAAGCGTTTAAAGTTGTGATTTGAATTGTATATAGAAGGATCAGACGTTGAGCACATTCTTTTATATTCGAGTTAGACAGAAACATTTAATGAAAGTCCTGTCCTCATCCTGTGGATTGTGCTCAGTAGAGCAGTGGAAAGACAGGATTGTCAGAAACATGACAGCAGTGCGAGTATTTTGCCAAGTGAGACATTCACAAAGCCTGTGTGTGTGCTGATAATTAATGTATAGTCTGAAGATTTAGCATACAGTTATGATAAGTACTGCATAGTCTTGTGCATTTGTATAATATGTATCTGCAAGCATATGTGTGCTGATCTAAGAAAGAAAAAAAAAACATGAAAAATGCAAATGCATTCAACTGGATCTAGCATTATTACACAATATCTGGAGGGCACCAGCTGTGCTTTTTCATGTGAAACCTCAGGGCAACAGTCAAGCCTATGAATACAATCATTATCTGATAGTAATTGCATAAATAGATTAATTATAAAGAAAAACAAGCATGGTTCAACATGATTATTTTGCATGCTACTAAATAAACAATGGAAAAGTTGTTTTCCTTGAAGTAATTAGCATAAACTCTCCATTGCCACGGGCAGTTGTGTTGGTTTATCGCTTCTGTTCTGCTCTCATATTTGTAAACAGTTCTAGACTTAGCATGGAACACATTTGTTTCAATGCACACATGCTCATCATATGTTTCCCCAAAAATCCAGTTTGGTTTTGGTTTACTCATGTCAAATTGTTCCAAACACATTTAACTTTTGTCCACGGACCACTAAGTAGCCTAAATAAATAAATACCTCACCATTTACTTTCATTATATGAAAAAAGAGCAGAGTGAGCATTCTGCAAAGCATCTTCTTATGCATACCATTGGAGAAAGAAAGTCATTCATGTTCGGAACAGTTTGAGAGTAAATAAATAAGAACATTTTAATTTTAAGTGAACTATACCTTTAATAGGGGGGATATCTATCCTCTTAAGGTCTAACAGCTCATGCAATTTTGTCTCATTCTCATCAGTGAGAGGTTGAACACATCTTTGGTGGAATTACAATGATATTTAGATTGATAGTCCATAGCGGCATCATTAGGATAAATCAGGGATTCATTTTCTTTACTACTAAAGAGTCACTTGAATTTGAACCATCCCAAATGACTTATTAAACTGCCTGCCTCTCTCGCTTCTCTTTGTTTTTGTCACGCGCTTGCTCTCTCTTAAAATGCATGCCTTGTTTGCTTAGCTGCACTCACAACAACAATGCATCAATCACTGGCAGTTACATAAAACATAATCATATAATCTCCTGGATGGGTTCCTGAGTAGCAGTTACATGGAGATGTTCAAATCTAACCCAAACATTCCAATTCTGGGATATAGAATAAACTATACCTAAATTAAGTCTCTTTTATTAATAATTATCCAGTACATTTCATTTTAAATAGAAAATTCTGCTCAACAGTTCTCATCCACTCAGATATCCAATAGAGAAACACAAACTGTAGCACAGAAAATCGATTACCGAGAATCAGCAGCTCACAGCTGTCTAAAATGCTAAAGGGTCGAGCTGAGAAGTGAACGGTGTAGTTAGCCAAAACATTGACAAAAATGGAACTTAAAAAAAAAAGGAACAGAGGAGAGAGGAGTGGAGACTTCTGGCGGTTTTCCAAGTCCATTTTCAGAGTGTCACCAAGATCAGACTTTGGAAATATTCACAGATATTTTCATGGGAAGGGGGCAGAAGCATTATTGATTTTTCTCTTCATGGAAGTTTATGGGATTTGATGTTTGCACCTACACTGAACTACACCAAAGCTGTAATTCCTTTCATAAAAAGCAACTGACATTTCAGGAAAAGCATGAAAAGCCATGCATGCATAATTTTAGCTTTAATAACTTCCATGCATATGCCAAAAAAGCAAAATGTCACTGTTATAATTGAACTTTGAATATACATAACTCTACTCTGGTGTTCATTTCAAATGGTGTTCAAACTTTCTGTTTTCCTTCAGGTTTATTTGAATTTATTTTGAATGGCAGAATTTGTATATGTTCTCAGACGTGTATGTCGCACTCTATGAAGATTTTTTTATTATTATTATTATTAAGTGCTTCCCCACACTCTAATGCATTTCTCTAATAAAGAATAAAAGCTTACTTTAGGGTCAGAAACAATCATTCCAGTGTGCATGGAGCCTGGTCCAAGTACCATATGTCCATGTGTGCACTAAATTATGTCAGGAATCCATCACAATAATTCCTTTCAGGAAGACAGGTTTTTATGCCTGCAATATTGAATGAAGTGGAAGTCCTGCATTCATTGTTAATTTTATGGCCTGTGCAAGTGCTGGGTTAAGATCAAACATTGAAAATAAAATAAAAATCCTTCAGGTCAATATGCACTTAGAAACAGAAAATTTAAATATAACATTATTAGGCAAAATGCATTTAAAAAATGCAGCAAAACACGTTATTATAAATACTTATTAAAAATATTTATTATAAATATAACAACCTATGGTAACCTGTATGTAAGAAATATGTAATGTGCCTGCATTTTATTTCATTGCTTATTTTGCAGTTCTCTGTTGGTTTTTAGAGCTTTTGCCGGCATGGTCCAGTGAAAACGAATAACTTACAGACTCCAGTACAGTCTCACTGAAACCATTACATTGTTATGAAAGCTAATACACGAGTTTGGGTTGAGGAACATTTATGCAAGATTGCCATCTAGTGTTCATAGAAGGAAATAGACGGCAGCAACCGGACAAGATGTACTTAAGAATAAATATTAAGAATAAATTCAAATGAAGCTTATTACCAAAGTCTCATTTGCATTTAGCAGTATAGTGTTTAACACTCCTAAATGTAGAAAAGCAAAGATGTATCATTCATCAGCTATGACTAAACCACTGCGGATAAAGATACCTGCTATTCAAACAGGCAATGAAGTGTAAAAAATGCTTTAGATCTGTGGGATTATCCCATCATTCATTAGGATTACAGACCAGTACGAGGGCAAATTGCTTGCAATTCCAAAGACCAGCTGAGTAAAGAAACGCATATAATGAGATTTAGGTTTCCTGTTCCTCTGAGGCTTAGTTCTGTCTTTTCTATTATCATCCATTATGTTTGAATCTCTAGTGAAACTATCTAAGAGGAGCACTCTTGTAAAATTATGATCTCCGTTGTTAATTGACTTTACAGATTGACTACGAAATGGGGTCACATAACACTTGGGGCTTGTTTCACTTGACAGCAATTATAGCAGTATAGTGTCCCATATGTAAAAAGTTCATTGTCAAGGTCTAACTCATCAAGGTAACGTTTTACGTAATTACACTGAGACCAGTGTTGTTTTATCATTGAGATACTAGGATAGATTTTATTAATATTTTGAATTAGTTTTTATTTTCAATTTATTTATTTTTTTGTTTTTATTTTCTACTTTCAATTTAATTTTAGGTAAAGTTTTAGTAAAGTTGTTCCGTGTTTATAACTAGTTCATATTGTCCATAAGAAACTTTTCCCATCTGCAAATCTTGGATCAAAATATTTTGTATTTTTTTGTATTAATTTTTCAGAATTATTACTACAATTACAATTACTGCAATTACTATATATAGCTGCTTTTTGAAGGGATTCCTTGCGCATATTGTAAGATATCAACTCAGACGCCCACGCCCTCCAGCCGAAGGCATTACTGCAGGCCTGCAGCACGGCGCCCCAGTGCACGAGCCTTTCCCTCTTCGCCCGCTTTCTTCAGGCGCATGCGCGATTGCGCGCTGTCGCTCACTCGCTCATTGTGTTGTTCGCAAAGATGGCGTTGAGTAAAACATTCGGACAAAAACCAATAAAATTTCAACTCGAAGAAGATGGGGATTTTTACATGATAGGCTCCGAGGTACGTCTGTGTAACAGAGAATTACGCGTATATTTACACCTGATATTAACACTTAAACCTTATCTTCGACTTCGCTTTGTTGGTTGTGGCCAAGATGCTGTTATCTCCATATCGACGTAATGGATGAATGATAAAATAATCAATAGAGCTTGCAGTCACGTCCGCTCCTGTGTAAAGTGAAGCTCTTGTCCGATCTTTGAAGTCGTTTTTTCTGTTTTCTTTTTGCGAATTTTATTTGGGCCAAACAAGTTGGTAGACGACATTATACATATAGCAGTTTGTCATTTAAATGCACCATAAACATTGTAAATTGGATAGTTCACACAGAAAATCACGCTTCTTTCATAATTTACCCCTTCTCGTGTTGTTTTATGATGATCCTTTTGTTTCTTCTTCTTCTTTTTCTTCTTCATTGGAGCACAAAAGGAGATGTTAACAATGCTGAGGTCTGACAGTCTCCATCCACTTTCATTACTTCTGGTTTCACATTGAAAGTGAATGGTGACTGAGAACATTATGCCTAACATCTTTTGTGTTCCCCAGAAAAAAAAAGTCATTTTAGTTTGGAACAACACGAAAAAGAGAAGGGGGGAAAAACTCTTTTAACTTAAACATTATACATGGTCACTTCCTTTTAATCCTTAATGAGTATTCATAAATAATCACAATACATTACGCCTATTATTATTACAGTTATTGTTGTTGTTTGTATTACAAGATATCTGAAATGGTATTTAAATCTGGTTAAGTATGCACTAATTTGCATGCATTTCCAGAACAGAAATCTGAACTTTTCATGTTTAATTTTGCTGTCTCGTTATAGTTAACAGTTTTTACAAGGGAGGTTTTGTTGTCTCCTTTTATCATGCCACAAATCAGAAAATACTATCCAAATTTCCCATGTTTTAAGAAAAAAAACAACAACTCATAAACCAGTTAAATAATATATGAACAAACCTCACTGTAGAAACCTTCTGAATATAGACAGGAATGAAACTGTACATTTTACTGTATGAAAGTGCTATTGAGGTAAAGATGTGTTGCTTAATGCAGGAGGAAAAAAACTCGTTTTGAGAAATTGATGCATATAGATAGATTCTAATACACAAATAAAATAAAAACTTGAATGTGTATTTTTAATGTTTCCTTTCCACTGGTCTGACTAAAAGATATGTTATGGAAGCAAAAAAGCCCAAAGACTCAAAAGTGTCCAGTGCATTAAAAAGAAGCAAAAAAGGAAAGAAAATGTTTTATTTTGCTTTAAGTATTTTGGGGGGCTTAATCTTCTTCTTTAGGTTGGAAACTACCTGCGTATGTTCAGAGGCTCTCTGTATAAGCGGTACCCGTCACTATGGAGACGTCTCGCATCCATGGAGGAGAGGAAGAAAATTGTAGCATCATCACATGGTAAGTGATTCCTTTCCCTTTAAATGGTCTTAAGTCCAGAAAGCATCTGTAAGCGACACCTACCTCATAGTCATAGTCCTGCTTCTGGACAGCAGTTTGTGCAGTGTTCTTTTTGTGTTAGATCATGGTTACACAAATTTAGCCACCAGTGTGACCCTGCTGAAGGCGTCTGAATGTGAGGAGATCTTCGAGGGGAATGATGAGAAGTACAAGGCTGTGTCCATTAGCACAGAGCCTCCGGCATATCTCAGGTAAGGAGTCCGGGGGTCTCCGTTTATGTGACATACAGGTCTAAACACAAAATAAGGAAGAAGGAAAAAATATATAATAAATGCATTACTTGTTTTTTTTATTTTTTTTATTACAAATATGGACATTTCCAGGAAGTTTTGTGAATGGAAAATGGCAATTTTTAAATATAGTTTTTTGAGTGATGTATTCTATATAAATGATTTATATAAAGATAATTTCTTAATTTTAAAGTTTTTTTTTTTTTTCATTTAATTCAAGGACAATATTCTTCTAGTTCATTTTTATTTATTTTTTTGTTCTTTTGGAGTTTATGTTTTTGTGACTCTGTGTCTGGACTTAGGGAGCAAAAAGCTAAGAGGAGCAGTCAGTGGGTGCCCACCCTGCCCAACAGCTCCCACCACCTGGACGCAGTGCCTTGCTCCACCACTATCAACAGAAACAGAATGGGACGTGACAAGAAAAGGACCTTTCCATTATGGTGAGATGTTTAATGAGTGTTTGACAAGTTCTCCCTTCTGTTTTCTGGATTTTCATCCATTGCTATTAGCTTTAAAAACAAAAACTACCATTCAAAAGTTGAGAGTATTCAGCAAGGCCGCATTAAATTGATCAAAATATGTCAATAAATTCAAGTTGTAGCTGTATATTAATATTAAACCACACAACTGTTTTCAACATTGACAATAATAAGAAATGTTTCTTGAGCACCAAATCAGCAGATTAGAATGATTTCTGAAGAATCTTGGACATTGAAGACTGGAATAATGGCTGCTGGAAATTAGACTCTGGCATGACTGTAATAATTTTATTACAAATATATTGAAGGGTATATGACTGAATGTAAAGGGGACATATGACGTGGCTAAAAATAACATTATTTGGTGTAATGCAATGTTTTTATGCGGTTTGTAGTTTAAAAAACACATTATTTTCCACATACTGTACATTTTGTTGCTCCACTATGCCCCGCCTTTCTGAAACGTGTTGATTTTTACAAAGCTCATCATAAGCCACGGTTGATTACTATGGTTGATTGCTATCAGGGCAATATCTAACCAGAGGATGTTTTCTAAGGAACAAAATCACATTTCCGCTACGTACTTCCCATTACTGGGTTGCTTTGGGTCAGCAGCTGAAGCAATAGACCAAAACACTGGCTTGATTTTGCTAAGAGGTTTTTTTTTTCCCAAGTATGTTGTTTATCGCTGACCAAATCTTTTCCGGTTAAGTTATGAAAAGCAAATACTCTTGTTTTCTTTGGACATGCTGACCTTCCACATGAGAAGATAACCTGTTGACGGTCCAAACACTCAAAAGTCCCCATTTTCCTGAAAAACAAAAGTTAGCCAGATGGATTTGTGGTTTTAGGTCCTCAATTACCCTACATCATCTTATGCCAAGCGGACTTCCTCCTAGGATATTTAGCTACAGTATATGTACTGCTCCCTGTAATACTGTCAGCACTCCCTTCTGAAGGCTTTGGTAAATGTCAGTGATTGGCTTTAGTGAGACACTTCAGACTTGAATGCAGCCAGCCAGCTGTTGGTTTCAAGCATTGCTCCAGTGTGTTCAAAACAAATCTATTCTGCTGTAATTACAAGACCAGCGTTTTTAATCCTTCACTTAATCACATATGTAGGTTGTTAAATATTGGGGCATTTGTTGTGACAGCAAAGGGCAGGACATGAAGGAAAAATGTAGGCTGTTGTTCAGAACGTGGAGTTTAACAGCACATGTTGAGCACATGGTGCTTATTAAACGATAGAGTATGTTTATGGGTCTCTGCTTCTCATCAATGCATAGTTTCGATGACCACGACCCCGCAGTCATCCACGAAAACGCTTCTCAGGCAGAGGTCCTGGTGCCTATCCGCCTGGACATGGAGATTGATGGGCAAAAGCTCAGAGATGCCTTCACCTGGAACATGAATGGTAAGGTGAAAAAAAGTTGAACATTTGTTGCTTTACTTTTGTTTTGCATTGCTTTTCAACAGTAATGCATAAGAAAAGCAAAGATCAATTTGTGCTAAATACATGCAAGCACAGAAGTTTAACACTGTCTGCTTTTGCATCTCCAGAGAAACTTATGACGCCAGAGATGTTTGCTGAGATCCTGTGTGATGACCTGGACTTGAATCCTCTGGCCTTCGTCCCTGCTATCGCCTCGGCCATTAGACAGCAGATCGAGTCCTATCCCACCGACAGCATTCTGGATGAGCAGACGGACCAGAGGGTCATCATTAAGGTATGTTTTACAATGCCATCCTAATACAAAGAGAGGTTAATTTTAATAATTTTGGGCTTAATTAGTTCGTCTGTCAAGGCCTGATTAATGTGTGTCTGTAAAATGGTCTTGTTGCGTTAAACACTGACCAATCATAATGAATGTGGTTAATTCTGTTGCCAACTTTTATTGTGCTTTCAGCTAAACATTCACGTGGGGAACATCTCTCTGGTGGACCAGTTCGAATGGGACATGTCAGAGAAGGAGAACTCGCCAGAAACGTTTGCATTGAAGCTCTGCTCTGAGCTGGGCCTTGGAGGAGAGTTTGTGACCACCATTGCATACAGCATCCGCGGACAGCTCAGCTGGCATCAGAGGACGTACGCCTTCAGGTGGGCAACATGCATGCATTTCCAATAATGGCCAGTGGGTTAATGCTCAAACATCAGTTTGAGTTCAAGTTCAGCTTGCTTTCTCGTATACACAAGCACAAGATGTTTATTCTTGTTCACAGTGTGTGCTGCAGGGCAAAACTATTGCTAGAAAATCCATGTGCCTTAGGCTTTTAGTTTAAGGATGCTATATGTTAATATGGTAGTCCATAAATGAAGTGGTTGCTTGGTTTTTGATGCACAATCCTCTCCGAAAACACTGGATTCCCTGTGGAGTCATTTTAGGACAGTTGTGTTTTCGAAAGCACCGCTTGCCATGATTTATACTTGCTGACATGATCTCCAGACTCATTTGTAAACAGTACAGTGGGCGTAAAGGAAGACTCGCTGTGGTTTGTCTCTCTGTGGCTTACTGTTGAGACATGATTTGTTCTTTAGTATTTATTGATATCACCACCTCACTGTCATATGCCAGAGAATGAATTATGTCCCCAGCCTGTAATATTGCCTTGGAATTTACCCAATAATCAGTAGGTATATTGTAAACCGACTGAAAAACCATATGAAACTATAAATTCTGTTACAGTGATCCAACTACTGTACTTTGAGTGAAGGCTGATTTTTTTTTTCCGCTTACTGCAAAAACTTTCTGACCAGTGAGAAAGATGCTTATGAGTTATGTATTGAGGATGGATTTCTAATCACTGTCAAGCTAGGAACTACTATGATGAAATCCATAACAAAAGTAATAATAGTAATGATAATAATCGATTTCAGATTTAGATTTAGGTTGATGTATATTCAATCATGCAAATGACTTTACTGCGTTTCTGAGACTTATGAAAATGGATTTCTTTCTACTTTTTCATTTTTTTAACAGTGTCATATGTATTCTTGCATGTGATATTTATGTTGATATGTGTTTGTTTGTGCTGTGTTTGTCCTGTATCTATAGCCTGTGTCTGTAGAGATGTCAGCGGCCTGATTCCATTTAAATGAATGATTTAATGTGTTCTTCTTAGGTCGAATCCAGTGGGATTTGCATTACTCTTTATTATGTGGTCATATATACACAAATACACACAGCATGTCTTGTTTATGCCACTAAATTGAGGCCATCTTTAATGCGGTCTGGCCCATACACTGGTTCTTTATAATCTCAATTATTTATCCAACAACAAGCAGACAACCGTTCAAGCATTTATTGTGCCTTGAAGTAGTTTTATGTGTGTCTTTCTTCCTCAGTTGGTTATAAAATAACTCTATACAGTTATTATTCTCCCTGCAGTACAGACCACATTATTTTTTTCATAATGTTTCGTAATTCAGTTGCTTTTCTCATGCATGGCTCGCAACCCTACTTTTGCCTTTTAAGGGTCGGGATTTGTGGGGGATAACCAGTACAATGTCAGTAGATCATAGGTGAAAATGGCCCGTTATTTGCTTTGTGGTTCAGTTAGAACTGTTAGAATGTTACAAGATCAAGTTTTTGTTTCATTCTTTGTGATTAACTTCATTGCTTCTTATTTTTGCTTTGCTATAACCTTCTAATTGTTTGCTTCTCCCACTGTCTGTTCCAATAGGTCTGATTTCAGGTCAATATACTTCAAAATTTCTTCATCTTCTCTCCCTCTTACCCCCCCACGTTTCATTCCCTGGGAAGCTGAGTACTTTCATCTCTTCTTATTTTTTTATATCTTTGCAGCACTTGTCCCTGTATGTGGACATGTTGCGAATGTATAATGCAGGTTTTTATTTTATTTTTTAGAAATGATAGAAATAGCATGAACGTAGTGATAGCAGAACAGACAGTGGTCATGTGACCGTTCTGTTTGATCCCTGCATGTGCACAGCATTGCTTTTTTTTCTCTTTTTTTTTGTGTGATAGTTAGAACAAGTAAATTGTATGAATATAGAAATAGTTTTTCTTAACAAAAATGTCAAAGATATTTCAAAGATCATTCATCACCTCTATGCCTCAGTGGTCATCAGTAAAGCATCATTGGGATTCCATAATGTTTAATTTATGCTGTCCACTTCTGACTCCATATGGCTCATTTCCTGTAGTGAGAACCCCTTACCAACTGTGGAGATTGCCATCCGGAACTCAGGTGATGCCGATCAGTGGTGCCCTCTCCTGGAGACCCTGACAGATGCAGAGATGGAAAAGAAAATCAGAGATCAGGACAGAAACACGAGGTAAGAAAGATGCTCAAATTAGACGCAATTTTATTTTAGATATTTTTATCCTATATTTTCTTTTAATTAATTTTTTGCAATTAGTACGTTATATGTTATTCCGACTTGCTTGCCATATAATATGTATTAGTATTACACATGAGTAATACGTCCTTTTTTTTCCGCAGGCGTATGCGACGACTTGCCAACACCGCCCCTGCTTGGTAAAAACAGGACGTTGTTGATGCTGCCACTCAATAAGCTCACAGTCTCATTAAGGGCCTCAGGGTTGCTGGAAGCCATGCACAGATCCACACAGCTCTAGATAACATTCCTCCAGCCTTCTGACCTCCTCAACCCACACAGCATTACACACTTTCTTAATAACAGGCCTTTAAACTCTTATCTGGCATCAGCCAGACTTTACAGTGCTCACAGGGACTGTTTGGACGTCTTATTAGAATTGCTGTTTCTCGGGTCTCCAGTTATAGAGACATCTGTGTAATCTTGTTGTAAGAACAGGATGTTGAGAACGTTTGATTGAGTATTGTGTTTTTCGTTAAAGGTGCTAATGCGAACTATGAACTTGACTTGCTTTTTTAAAATAAAGACAATGGCAAATTGTTTGTCTATGGTTCTCGGTTTCTGTGTGACTATTCTTCCCTGCACTTAGATATTGCACGTTGAGTCTTGGCAATTCCTTGCTTAAAAGCTGTGAACTATACATTTAAATAGGTTTATACTTGTATGCACAATTTTAATTTAATTTTAATTTTTTTTTTATATCTGTTTCAGAAGTGATATGCCTGAACATTCATTTGCGGTCCTGTTCTGTGCATTAGCTAATCAGCTGGGCCTAAAATCTGTTCTCCGAACCACATACGCCATGCACAGTAAAAACTCTGGTAACACTTTATTTTGATAGTCCACTTTATACATTCTACTAGCAGTAGGTAACTTTGCAACTACATGTCAACTAGCAGTTAGTAGAGTATTAGTAGACTGTCTGCTTAATATCTTCTAACACTTTCTTTGTCAACTTATTGTCAACTTATACTAAGCCTAAACCTACCCCTAACACTAACCCTAAACCTACCCTAACAGTCTACTCTGAGAGTTTGTAGACATGTAGTTGCAAATTTCTGAGATTAAGTTGATATGTAGTTGACATGTAGTTACAAAATTACTTATAGTCAGTAGAATGTCTAAAGTGGACTAACGAAATAAAGTGTAACCAAAACTCTTGCTTCAGTTTCCAAGGCATTCTTTATAAATGTTAGATGATGTGTCTTTGATGTGTATAGAAACTGGAAGGAGTTCAATCAAAACCTAGAAAGCCCTCATTAGCCGATGCCTGTGATAGATTATGCATTCCCATAATCCTGTGCCAATCTATCAGAGCACATGCATTTGGTGGTTCTATAAAAAGTAATGGAAATACAGTAGAGTTCCAACGCCCTTGACATTTGATGTACAGACTATTGTTTGCTAAAAGGACATCCTGGGACTCCAGTAACACTACATGATGAAAGAAGGAAACACTATTGTAATGTAGTGGAAGTAACTTAGTGGAAACCACAATGAAAAGGATTACACAGCATTTCTTCATCAGTCACAGTTAATAACAGCTCACTGAAAAGTTCTATCAGTAAACAAGCAAATAAAAATCGTGAAACCCTGAGGTAATCATTCTGAGTAGTTACCTAGTATCTGAATATGAATATGATACAAGCTGACCACGAAATATCATTTACATATTACCAAATATGCTAGAGGAACAAACAACAGTTAAAATGTGATTTAATGAGAAAAATAATGTAACTGGCGTGATTTTTATATTTCGTTATATCTTCACAGCTGATTTTTTTTGTTATGTATGCTTCTGCTGTTACGTCATCAAGATAAGATTCATATTCAATTCATGAGAGGCAGTAATTCCCTGCACCCTTCACCTCAAGTGCACTTTGGAGTGAGTAGGGCACAGTGGTGTTCACTTTAAATGGAATTTGCCCAGAAAGTGTCAGAAATCTAACTTTTGAACACACCTGTGATCTATTAAATAAATGGATAGTTCAACCAAAAATGAAAATTTGATGTTTATCTTCTTACCCCCAGGGCATCCAAGATGTAGGTGACTTTGTCTCTTCAGTACAACACAAATTATGAATTTTAGCTTCAGTCGTTGCAGTCTCTCAGTCGTTCAATGCATGGCAAATGGTAACAGAGTCTATGAGAGTAAAAATAACATGCACAGACAAATCCAAATTAAACCCTGCGGCGCGTGACGATACACTGATGAGTAAAGACACAAAACGATCAGTCTGTGCAAGAAACTGAACAGTATTTATGTCGTTTTTGTTTACCTCTGATTCACACAATGTCTGAACTGTTAGAACTCTTGTGAATGCACTTCAATGTAGCAAGTGTGTGAGGCATTCTTCTTCCTGTATTATGGCAGATCGCAGACTTATAAGTGCATTTCCACCAACCTACAGGTATCTCTCAAATGGACCATTGATACTCTATCTACAATCTCAGTTAGGAGTGTCAAAAAATCATATAAATACTGTTCAGTTTCTTGCACAGACCAATCATTTTGTGTCTTTACACATCAGTTTATCATCACGAGCTGCAGGGTTTAATATGGATTTGTCTGTGCATGTTTTATTTTACTCTCATAGATTGTGTAACCATTTGCTATGCATTGAGTGAGAGACTGCAATGACTGAAGCTAAAAATAATAATTTGTGTTCTACTGGATAAACAAAGTCACCTACATCTTGGATGCCCTGGGGTTAAGCAGGTAAACATCAAATTTAAATTTTGGGGAGAACTATACCTTTAAATCTACAGCACTTCAGATGTATGTATGGCTTTGTACAAGGGAAAAACGAACTCTTCTACCACAGCTGAAGCACTTTCGTCAGGGCCCAAATGATGTTTGACATATATGAAATCTGATTTACATCTTAATAGTTTTACAAAGAAACATGAAATTAGTGTCCAATCTTTCATTGTTTGTTTACCATCGCTGAGACAAACAATTTGAACATTCCAGTCTTATGAAGATCAGATATCAGCCTAAGGGACATTACTGTCAGGGCTTGAATAAACTGGAAGTCTAACTCTCTTGACTTTTAATCATATCATGATTAAAACTGATCAGGATCAGTCATGATTTTGAATAATGACAGGTTTTATCCTGCTCAACCGTTAGAAGCCTTATGTTTTTAGTTGTACAGGTCTCTCTGATTTATAGGAAATGTGTCAACACACAAACAATCTGCTTTTTAATTTAATGAGAGAAATATTGTGGGGGTTGATGGGGTCAGTGTGTGCATGCTTCTGGTTAAAACCAGTGCACACTTGCTTTACCCTGAAGGCAAATGTCCTTCTTAAAGTTTGAAATATAGACGTGTTTAACATACTCGTAGAAGTGGTACATGTGTAACAACAGCACTTTATGACGTCTGATACAGCAAGATTCAAGATTTTATTTGTCACGTACAACTTATAGCCTATGACATACAACAAGCTTTGAAATGTAGGTCTGGCATACTCTTTTTACACTGTGCAAAAATCTGAGAAATTTAAATACAAATAATGAAATACACAATATATTAAACAACTACACAGATGATGTGCAGAGATGTAAACAACGTGCAGTGAGGATGAGTTGCATAGTTAGCTTATCTCAAAAAAGTGCAGTGTGCAGAGAGTCAGTGGGTAACTCTACACTCCCAGAGTCTCTAAAGTGCATTGTATAAATGTCCATGTTTAGTAGTCTGATAGCGTGAGGGAAGAAGCTCCTCCTAAGCCTCTTTGTTTTTGCCATCAGACTGCGGAAGTGTCCGCCTGACAGTAGCAGATTAAACAGTGGATTTCCAGGTTATGTGGATTTTTTGAAGATCTTAACAGCCTTAGATTTACATCTCCTGGTGGGGATGTCTTGCAGAGAGGGGAGATCAGTTCTGGAGATGCCCTCAGATGAGCGCACTACTCTTTGCAGGGCTGTACGATCCTGGTTGAAATGCACTGAGTCAATATATTTTCTACAGATATAGAAAGTTTTCAGGATTCCAGGGTAAACCTTGGATTTTCTCAGGAGTCTCAGATGGTACAGTCATCTGGCTTTTTTAACTTGAGCTTAAATGTGATTAGTCCAGTTCAGGTCCTCAGAGATGTGTGCACCAAGATATTTGAAGCTGCTCACTCTCTCCACTGGGGTCCCGTTAATGATGAGTGCGGTGTAGGTGCGCTGCGGCCTCCTCCTGAAGTCCACGACCAGCTTCTTGGTTTTTCTGACATTCAGAAAGAGACCGTTTGTTTAGCACCATGATGTCAGACTTTCTACTTCATCAAGGTAGGCAGCCAAATTGTTGTTGGAGATGAGGCCCATCACCACTGTATCATCCGCAGAAGTGAGAGGACGCACAGTCATAGGTGTAGAGGGAATAAAGCAGCGGGCTCAAAACACATCCTTGTGGTGCTCCTGTACTCAGTGTGATGATGTACTCAGTGGCTACTGAACAAGAAAACAATGACACTTCATTAATCATGCCAGAGGTACTCTTGACTTAAGAAAATGTGAGTGGTGTTGGCCTGTGCAAAAATTACTAACTTAGCAAATGTGGTTACTAAGGTATTGTAAGCGGTTGTTAAGCAGTTGCCAGTGTATTCTGGATGGTTTCTAGGGTATTTTGTTTGGTATTTCTGAGCTCTTCCTGGGCATTCTATCTAGGTGGCTGCCAGTTTGGTTGACATTGCTATGTGGTCACTAGGGTATTGCTAAGTGGTTTCTGGAGTATTTTGGGTGGGTGTTATGTGATTGCATCTGCTCCATTATTTCAATGACATTTGTAACAGGAAAAGTAAGGACATGCAATTCAGTTCCAAAATTTGTAAACTTAGAAAACCTTAAAATTGTTTCATTTTTGGAGATTGTACTATAGATATACTGTATATTTACAAAAATTCTGCTGAGATGTTTAGAAATGTTTTGACTCTCAGAGAGCCTGGTAATCATATTTAGAGTAAACAATTCTATAAAAGGTCAAAGAAGTTGCTTTCTACAGTTGAAAACACACACACACACAAAGCTCTTATGACCCTGGTAACCCAATTCAGTAAGCACATGATTATGTTTCTGTTTCGAATCCTGATAACAAAAGGTTCAGTCTTTGCGTTTGTTCCAAAGCAGCTCTACATCTGTAGTTACAAAAGCGAAACCCTACAAAATCTGTTGGCGAAGGATGGTGCCAACAGATGCTTCACATAAAATGGAACTGAAATGATGATGACATCATGGTACAATGTCATTGTGTTACAAATTTGCTCCATGTGATAGAAGCGGGGGAGAAGAAGCCAAGACAGCAGAACTCTGGAATTGTCCCGGCAGGGGGGCCTGCAGAACAGCCGTCTTCCATTTCCCCCGAAACCTCAGATAGAACATATTACAACCGGACTGGTTAAGGATGGGTTGTGCGCACCTCTCTCGCATGACAGTATTTCTTCAACTAATGTCATTTCCATCACATCTCATATTATGTATTGCATCTAATAACATTCTTAGGTGGAAATGAAATATAAAATATGTTTTTTTATTTTATAAAATTACCAACTCCATGGAGTCTTACTAAGGGTTATTTCATAACAATAGCATTGTGTCAATCTTAAATACACAGAAATAAATCATATTTCCACACATTTTCCATAGTTAAAAAAAAATGTATTACAGTTTTATTTGGAACTACCGGTATTCATAATTATAATTATATTTATCTTGATTTTTTTTTTTTTTTTCATCTCAGGTTCTTCACTGATATTGCTGTGTCCTTGTTGAGCAATTATACTCACTGTAGGTGTCATAATTTGTGTAAAAAAAAAATCCAATATTTTATTTTATTTTAATTAATTTTATTTTATTTTCAAACGTTTTTTTCTTTTTGAAGTACAATGTTCTAATTAAATATTATGTAAATAAGGACAAAGATTAAATAATAATAATAATAATAAATACATTAAGGAACCATGGTAAATAATTTCCAGTACAGCTTTATTGTGATCTTCCTATAGCCTAGGCCATCTTTGTGGAGAGCAACAAGTCTAATAATTAAATCCTCATAGAGATCTTTGCCATGAGGTGCCATTTTGATCACCCAGTGGTCCGTATGAGATAATTATTTTTTATTTTTTTAGATTAGATTGAACTTTATTGTCAATATGCAGAGTACAAGTACAGAGCTAATGAAATGCAGTTAGCATTTAACCGGAAGTGCAAGAATCTAGTGTTTTATATACATATAAGTGCAAAGTTAGTAAAGCTATGATTCACAGAATGTACAGTGGAGTTGCTATATACAGTTTTAAGAAGAGTATGTACAGAATATAAATTGGAATGCACTGTATGATTATATGTACATTATGAACAGCAGTAACACAAGAAAAAAACAACAGTGTTAATAAATACAGTTGGTTGAGCATACAAAGTATTGTTAATGTATTTTATGCAAAATATCAGTAGTGCAATACTTTTTTTATAAAAATATAAAAAACTTTTTTTTTTTTTTTTACAGAACATCGACTACTCTAAAATATATCCAGGTTTAATTTCAATAGTAATGTCCCTTGAGAAGATATAATAATATGGTTGCTGAAATGTGAGGGGTGTACTCACTTTTGTGAGATACTGTAATTAGATAATTAGACAGAATACAATAAACAAAGGCTTTTATTGGAGTTGAAAATATAATACAATTCTTTTTACAAAATATTTACATGGTAAATTGATCATTAAAAACAATAACGAGAAAGAATTGATTATGACAAACATTATAACAATGAATGAGAAGTGTGCTGTTTCCTTTAAACAAAAACCATGATTATCATGCTGTAAGGATTATATTCCTCAATATCCACAATATGAAAAAAGTTTAATTAGATAGCATGTCAACAGCATCAGTGACCTGCACTGTAAAATATACATTATCACTATTGAAAAACAGGTCTTGATAAGTCCTTTACAGTCTTAAGTTCAGCCTAAATGGATGTTCACATTGACAACCATTGCCAAAGGTAAATTGTGTCAAGTTAAATTGCTGTTTCTCATTAACAATGGATTAAAGTCAGTGTGACCAGCTCTAGATGCTGAAAGTACAGCATCATGGTTCTACACTTTATAGTTCAGGCCCTTCAAAATTAAAAAAAAAAAAAAGTTCAGCTATCTCTACAAAGTTAAATAATAATAAAAAAAAGGTTAACAAAAATAAATTAATCTTGCTCTGAGAACGAATTGTTATTCATTTCTAGGATGCTTTGATATTTGATCTAAATGTATACCTCAAGTTTTTGTCGCCTACATTTGTACCAAAAATGCCTTTGAACCAAAACTGCTCATGTAAGTAGATTTTAACACTTTTATTTTGAAATCTAGGCTTTCAATATTTTTTTGGACATTAAAGGAATGTCCCAGATTCAATAAAAACTCAACTACAGCGTCTGTGAAACACTGTCAAATACCAGTTCTTTAAACTAGAAAAGTATTCCCACTTTAAATAGCTTGCCTCATAGACTTCCATTGTAAGTGCATTATGGTTAATGCAATTTTTGCTCCTGTGGTATTCAACAGCATAGCACAATATGATGTTTCTTAAAAAAATGGCTGTTGTATTTTCCTAACACTATCAATACTGCCAAAAAAATATACAAATAATAAATAATCAGTTACACAAAATATTTTAAGGCCAGATTTTTCTGATTTTCCTGAGAAATGAGAGTCATTGTTTTGCAGAAGAGAAGATCCGTATGGTTAAGTGGCACAGATGTAGCATCTTGAGTCACTGAGTAGATAAACAGTATCTACTTGAAACCACAGAAAAATGTTTAATCCAGTGGTTAGATTGTACAGAAACTGTACATCTGACACTTTACCTGATATAAGCAAAAATACCAGAACTAGACTGGTTCAAAGTTAAACATGTGTGAACTCCCTGTGGGATCAGCAATGCATTTGAGATAAATTATGTCTAGTTGAACCCATGACTCATCGATACAGGGCTGAAGAACAACCGAAGAAATCCATGCCAATATATTGTGGGTATCCCTCCAGCACCCTCACTTGCACTTGGTCGAACTTCCAGTACTGCTTTCCTCTCAAGAAATGGGCGAAACCTGTGGAGAAATAAAGAAAGAAACATTCAATGACTTTTTAAACTCCCTCCATTAAGAATAACCTTTGTAGATTTAAAAAAACATGCAAGAAATAATTTTTCAGTGACAACTGTACCGAATTGGTCCAGGAAAGCAGCGTCAATGTCATCCGGTATGCCCCTCCAGTCCCTCATGCTCCGAGGATGGACTGAGTCTACATGGTTTTCCTTCAGGTTAAATCGCCAGTAGCTTCCTTTTTTGAAGAAGTAGATCTTCTGAGCCTTGTCTTCTCCCCACATGAGGGCTGCCTGAATGTCATTCACTCTTAGACCCAGTTGGCGTACAGAGTCTGGCCCTGTGATTTGCCGCTCTGCATCAAAAACCCAGTAACTCTGGCCTATGGTGGGTGAGAGGTTATATTAAAATCAGGGTTTATGAATTTTCCATTCATCATGAACCCCTGCTGTTTTAGTTAACTAGTCTAAGGTTATTCAGTTTACTTGATAATTGGGCCACCCAACGATATATATACAAAAATATATACACTTTCTAATGATAGTTGAAATATGCTTTTGGAGATGCAGGATTTCTATATTTAGGATATTTAAGAAACATTAAAGAAATGTGATGGGTACCTGACAGCATCTATGACATAAAAAATAAGCTAAAATAATGTAAAAAAATAAGTATGTATGTGTGTACTGTTTTCTGTTTTTAACATTTATGATAATAAATATAGCTTGGGCACCGAATCATGATTTCTTACCATTCATGTGAAACTAAAGACTAAAGTTATGTCTCTAAAAATTTTAGTTTTGCCATCATAGAATTAAAATACATTTTTTAAAATAAATTAAAATAGAAAAAAATAAAATTGTAATAATATCTCAAAATATTATTGTTATTAGTTGTTTATTATTGTTAATCAAATACATGCAGCCTTGGTATAAAAAAAAAACTGTAACAATAGTAAAAATCCTGCAGACCCAAATCATTCGATCGGTAGTGTACGTCCTAATTATTTTAAGACAGTTTACCTTGGAAGAACCAGATATTTCCAGATTGGTCCTCAAAAGCAGCATCAATGTCTCCTGGGATTCCACTCCAGTGCCTGGATGCCAATGCAGGATATCCAGTCTGGAGTCTACCATCACGGATCCGCCATACATAACCCGACTTGAAGAAAAACAGCTCACCTCGGATCATAGATACAGCATCAAAGTCAGTTTGGCAAGCATCGGGCTGGAAAGACAGGAAATAAGAAGAATAAAGGTATAAGGATAAGAAGGATAAAGAAGAATCAGATTTGCAAGATCAGATAGCATCAGCCATATACAGTATCTCACCACTGTGGTTTCTATCTCATTGGTTTCTTTGATTTTGGGAGTCCTCTCCTCTATCTTTATTTTATCAACAGTGTGTTTGGTGCCATACAAAGACTGTATCCTTCGCTTGTCATCTTCACTCAGTTTGAGCGAGTAGGAGAAAGTGTAGTAAGGCGCCATCACTGCGCCTCTTGTCTTGGAGTGCTGCAATCCTAATGCATGACCAATCTCATGAGCAGCCACCAGAAGGAGGTCAATACCTAGTAGAAAGCAAGATAATTAAACAAAGGGGTTTTAAAGTTAAATATAAAACCTAACAGTGTGGTATGCAGTCCATGCATCATATATTTAGTTGGAAATCCATTTGTATGTAATAAATTCTGCAAGCTGCAAGGATACACCAACAATTCTCTCAACCAATTCATTAAAAAAAACAGATTCATTCAGGTAAAAAACAAAGGACTGGCTCTATGCTTCAGTTTTGAATAATTCAAGCACACATTTCATTCAAAAAAATGATCCATTCAGGAACAAAAGACCCAGTGGTATGTTGCTTGGAGATTTACAAATGCTGATTTTGCTTTAACTTAATTTGGAAGTATTTTAGTTGGCACAGTAAAAATAGACAAAGTAGCTGACAATTCAAATTCGAAATAATTCAACTTTTGTTGAACACCCGTCTATAGCAATACTGGATATTACTTGCAGATATGTTTGATTATAAGCATTATCTGAACAACAGCGTTTGTGTGATATTTCTTATTTATAAGTACTAGTTTAACTAAATGTTGACCAACTATTTTAAAGCAATTTATATTGCAATGGTTATATCTCTTATATCACTTTTTCTTGCAGCTTTGAGGTATGAACTCATCAAATCATGCGATCTTTGAGAAAGAAATTGAGAGATATAAAGTAACAATTACCTTTTTAATTATTATTATTTATTTATTAATTGTAGGATGCAGGATATAAACTTGCAGTTCTAAGAAAAACTGTGAGATATAAACTTGCAATTGTGAGTAATAAAAATAAATAAATAAATAAAATCTGGATGGTAACTAAAAAAAAAAAATCACACCAGGTCCTTACTTACCCATACTGTTGCCCAAAGTCCAAGATTCATCGTAGTCAAAGTGAATTTCTCCCTCCCGGTAAGTTCGTGGAAAGAAGGCATGAGCCAGAATTCCTCCTGGGCCGTCAAAAGGAAGACTGTCTCCATGCCAGTACCTGTATGTGAAACCAAACAAAACCAATGATTCCCGTTCTCTTATTTCATCAACATGCCTGATGAACTGATGATGGAAAGAATTTTATAAGCACACTTCATGACATAGAATGATTAAACGAAGGTGAGAATAAGTATCTAAACAGAGACATCACTGTTACTGCAACCGTAAAGCATTATCACCTACTGTAACTCTCACACCTCAGTAACTTTCCTTATTCTCTTCTTTAATGGAATGCCAAATTCCACCCTGGCTGAATGGCACTGAATAAACTGAACCCCAAATTTTCAATTGTGAAATGTTGAGAGATTAAATTACACATAAAGCCCTCAGGATTATAGATCTCTAAGCCTGTCCACTATTCTGGTTAAGTCAAACCCATAAATGTCTGTCCACTGATATCTCATTGATGGAATCTCGGATTGAGTTAGAACGAATGAAAATGACATGCCTAGAGCCCCACACTTCACTTAACTGACCCCCAGATGTTTCCCTTTATGCCAGATTGATCTAGACATTTCCCTCTGCTTTGAAGAAGCAATTTTGTCCCTTATTTGAGCTTCATACATACGTATCTCAAAAACACAATAACTGTACATTAGCGCTTTATCAGGAAGCCAAGTTTTAAGAAGCCAAAAATTAAGAGGAACAAAACACTGGTTTGAGCAAAATGTCCTGTTGAAAGAGACTGGGTCTGGTGTGACACATAATTTATATCAAGTACTTTTCTCCATGAAGACATTTAGAGGACCTGCTACATCAGGAAACGGCCTCTAAACATTTTAAAACATTTTTCCTCCACAATAAATAATGCAATGTGATAGAGCGCGACTTATGTTCAGTGTGGGGGGAGAAACTCAAACAACGTTTTGTAGTAATAATGTGCTTCCACAAAAGTCATGCTTTTCAACATTAAGATTCATTTTTCAAAAAGAAAGGGATTTTGATATGTTCATATGTACTAAACCACACAAGTGTTCTGAGTTCTGACTTTTCTTACTATGGGAATTTAAGAAGTGAGACACGTTTATGATGTCACAACACTGCAAATCCATTACATATGCAAAGATGTTAGCCAATCAGAAAATAGTATGTTTATATAGTCCTAAAGGTTCCACAGAAAAATCATCAAATAGGGTGATGAATGGTCATGCATGAATTTTTGATGGAAGAAACCTTGACTAACATTACAACGGGACCTCAACTGGAGTGAAAAACATAAAATGATAAAATGTATGTTATGACCCTTTTCAAACATAAACACTGAAAGATCATCATGGATTCTGACACAGCAAACAGTGAAAACATCTTTTTACCTGTTAAAGTCAAACATGATATCCGCCCGGCCACTGGTGACCTCAGTAAAGGTGAGAGGGGTGACGTCGCTCCAGGCCCGCAGTGCCTCTTCCAGCACATGTTTGACTTTTTCTAAATTAATCTGCCAAGGACCCCGCAAGATCCTGTAACATGAGCACAAACACTCATAAACACGCATTACAGACCACCCATGATATTTTCAATTGGTCTCTAGTGCGTTAAACCAATTTTCCTCTTTATTTGAACATGTTTGATACCCTTCTTGGTGGTTTACCAAGGGACTGGATCAGAATCTGACTGTTGTGAACAGACAAGCAAAGTCTGAATGTTTGCCTAATTATGGATTAGGTACGATACTCAACACTATAATAACTGAACATGTGATACTTGATATTGTGACAGTGATGGCACCCCTATCTGGGTTCCTTTAAATGCATGAGTCTTTTGTGTTTTGTCATTTAGCATGATCTTAATCCGAAAAAACTGTTTTAGAAGCTTTAAAGTGATAGTCCACCCAAAAATGAAAGCACATTTACACTGGTGGACCACAAATCTGTATCATGTTACAAAAAAAAAAAAAAATACTAATAAAATGTCTTAAAGCACTTAAAGCTCCCAACATGCAGCTATAGTTAATGGTAACTCTGTGTTGTTTTCATGCTTGAACACCTTCAATCTTTGGTCCTTATTGCTCTGTGGGATGGGGATCGCTTTGGGGCTGAATGTTGGAGCCACAAACCGTCTGAGATTGTGGGGCCTCTGCAGTCTGCAAGCCCAGACAGGAGCTATGACAGCAGGAGAGCCCAGTGTTGCAGTCTGTGTCTTTAAACTTTGTCCTTATTCGCTGCTCCAATTAGAGAATTCCTCCCTATTTGCTGATCTAGGACTATGGCTACTATCACAGGAGAATAGATCAAATGTAAGCCAGGTTTAGATTGGTTACTTTTAAAGTGCTAATACAACGGCCCCAAAAAGGTTTTAGACACTTAAAGGTCAGGGGTTGCCTAATTAGGGTCTAGGGACTCCCAGGAGACCACAAGAGGCATATTTGGGGATTGTGGAACAAATATAAAATAAAAAAATAAATACATCATTAAAAATGCTTTAAAAATGACAAATGTATCACACTTTTTATTCACACTCTATAAGCCTTTATACATGATAATATACACTACCATTTACGTTTACATTTACATTAATGTATTTGGCAGACGCTTTTATCCAAAGCGACTTACAGTGCAGGTTATAATTTTTTTTTTTTTATACCAGAGGAAGCTTTAAAGGTTTGCACCCAGTAGGATTTTGAGATTTTTTTATTTGAAAGAAATGAATACTTTTATTTGGCAAGTATGCATTACATTTATAAAGTGTAAAGACATTTGTGATGTTCTAAAAGACTATTTCAAGTACTGTCATTCTGAACTTTGTGTTTGTCAAAGAATTGTGAAAAAAAAATGGATCAGGGTTTCCACAAAGATATTAAGCACCAAATCAAAATATATGAAATTATTTCTGAAGGTTCATGTGACACGGAAGACTGCAGTAATGGCAAAAAAATCTGTAAATCTGCTTTTCCAACACAGGAATACAATTCATTTTTAATATATAAAATAGGAAACAGTTATTTTAAATTACAACTAACTAATTTTATAATTTCACGGTATTGCTCTTTTTACTGTATTTTGTATCTAATAAATGCAGCCTTGGTAAGCAGCATGACCCTTATGAAACAAAAATATATTGCAGTATATTGGAAAATATCATGTAATATATTAGGCATATATTCTTTTATATATTAATTTTTTTCCAATATATTGCAATATATTGAAAGCGGCAATCATTTGTATATTGTGCAATATATTATATAATATATGTATCATAAATATATTATTAAATGTATTAAAATTTATAAAATATTAGAAAATAAAAAGGGAAAATAATATATTACAATATATCACAATATATTTTAAGAAATATATTGGTAAATATATTGTCTTTCAAACAATAAAAAACGTTTACAACCACAAACATGAGAAGGTAAAAATTTAAATATATTTGGGGGTGCTTCTTTGCTCTACTTTTTTTTTTTTTAGCAGTGACTTGAGAGCACAGGTGCCATTCATCATGTTTCACTGAAGGTGCACTCACACTTGAGATTAAGCATGCAAAATTACTTCGGACCTCAATCCACTGCACATGTAACAAAAAACACATAAATTTACTGAAGTAACTATACTGACGACACAGTAGGGGTAGGATGGGGGGTTTGGTGTTTTTGAGTTTAATTTAATAATAGTAGTAGTAGTAGTAGTAAGTTTATTTCGAGCAAAGAGTTTTGCACATGTATAGTCCATCATTAAGTGAGGGGACACCTTACAGAGGACAGCGAGGTGCTATGGCCTTCGTGAGTCATGACAGCTCTCACTGGCACAGCATTAGAATGCTGCTGACTGTGGTTTGCTGTGGAAAAAGTGTGTGCATGTGTTGCTGTTATGCCATCAGATTCTGATGAGGCAGCACTTATTATACAAATTTTACAATGATTTCACAAGGTTGAATTGCTTTTTTTTTTCAGGGTGCAACCTGATGAGATTTGTCTCAGCTGTAACCTGTCGTCACCTGAGACAAAAAAAAAAAAGTATTTCTATACATTTTTGTTCTTCGTAAATGTACAATACATTGATTGTACCTGTTTTTCTTTGTTTGTTTTGTTTAGTTTTTTATTAAAAAACAAAACAAACAAAATGTAAACAACATTAAAAAAAATCTATCACATAATATAAATATGTGAATAACTCAGTTTTTACAAAAATGTCAGATATAACCTAATAATTCCATATTATAAGGACAAAATATAATTTATATATAAATATGAACCCACTAAATTTCCCATGAATTGCAAAAAAAAAAAAAAAACTTTTCTGTTTTGACTTCTGTCTTAACAGTATACAGACACAAAGTCAAGTCTGCCCTACAGCAATGTGGCTTGATTCAGATGGAGAACCGTTGGGAGATTTATAGGCTGTGATATTTTATGTGAAGAGCTATAAATCAAGGGACAGTTTTAATCAGTGGTTGTACAGCTGGTTTTCTTTCTCTGGATCCTCATCCCACCACCCGCTGAACACTGAAGAGAAAACTAGAACCATTTGGGCTCCGCGCCCATTACACACATGAGCGCTCTCAATTGTAACATCCCCTAGTCGGGTCGTGACCTCACTGACTTCAAATTACAGAGAGTCATATGTCCGGTGGGAACCATCTTTGACAAAAATGTATGAGGCAAATCAGTCAAAATATTAAGTGATCACCAGACAACAACAATAATATGGTGGAAAATGTCAAGCAAAAAGCTTCTTAAAAGCATAGGTCACCCAAAAATGAAAATTCTGTCATCATTTACACACTTTCACAGTTTTTTTTTTTTTTTTTTTTTAAAGTAATTGATATTAATGGTGTTAAAAAAAACCTGAGACATTTTCAAAGCATGTTCTTTTTTGCCAAAGGAAGGAAGAACAACGAGGGTAGGTATATGATGGCATCATTTGATTTTGGGTGAATTATCCCTTCACAAACGAATGAAATTCAGGTCAACTTGGAGTAGCAACTGTGTGTGTGTTCAAGAAAATGATTTACTGTGTCAAATCAAAGCGGGCTTGATACATATTTTTATCTGTGTTTTGGAGCCATGCAGTCCCGGGTCTGAGACAGTTTACTGCTTCTAATTAAGTGGGTGTAATAGCGGAAAGAATGGGTGGTCTTCCTTAGAACCGATAACAGCTTTAAGAAATTTGAGAAGATAAAGAATTAAACATTAGAAACTAGTATTTCCTGTGTGGGCTGGGAATTAGTGTATTTCTGAGGTAAAAAGAGGAAGAGGAACTGCACGTTTCATTTTTCAGTCTTTAATATGAAAAAAAAAAACTTAATGTATAGATATAGTCAAATGTGTGTTGACTAGGAGCTAGGAAGTCATCTATTCCCATTTATGCTTTTGTTTAATTAACTTTATGTCTTTAATTCCAAAACACAGCAACCAGATACAACCGCAACCGCGATCCATGCAAGCCTTACTTGTATGTGAGGTCTGTTTTGTCCCAACGTACTCCGAATAAATCAAAGCGTTTTCTGCGATTATGGCCTCCAAGCAAGCCTCCTCTGTGGGTTAAGTAATTAAGGACGCTCCCTTCCTTCTGTGAGGGGTAGTCTGGGACTCCACAGCGAGGTCTGTTCCAGAACTCTATGTCATTCCTGGGAAGAGTTGAGTGTGGATGCACTCTTTTATTGCCAGAGACTTCACTCAGTGTATCCTGAACATGATGAAATCGGCCCCTCTTCTTCAGGCTATGGTAACGGGGTTTTTGAGGCCAATCCTGTTAACATACACATAAACTGTCAATCAAATGTACATTTGACCTTCGTTTATAGATGCTACACCAAAAAAAAAAGGGTTTATTTGGTGGCTAAAGTGTTGTTGTGTTTTAGCGTATTGTTATTCGGTTGCTAAGGTATTCTGGCTGGTTCCCAAGGCGTTGCTAGTTCATTGCTAAGATGTTCTGGATGGTTTTAAGGTGATGATAGCAGTGTTGTTATTGTTCATTAAAACCAAAACGATTAAAAATCGAATGCAATAAATATCAAAATGAACATATGAATGTAATGAAATATAGAATAAAATGTAAATAGATGAAAAACTTTTCATAAACAAAATTAGGAACGCTGCCCTGTCAACTAACTGCAACTGAACTAAGTGAAATAAACTAAGTTTAAGTAAATTACTAAAATTCTCATTTAAATTAACAAATACATTAAAACTAAATAGAAAAAAAAAAAAAACGAATCAAATAATAAAAGCACAAAACACAATTACTAAAACTTAAACTAAAACTGAAAAATACAAACTTATATAATATAATAGTATATACAAAATATTAAAATAACACAGAATACTAGGGTTTATAAGGCAATGCTAGTAGTGTTTTTATTAACTAAAACTATTACAAATTGTGTTTTGTTTATTGAAATAAAAATTAAATAAAATATAAATGTTGATATGAAAAACATAAATGTAAAAGAAAATAAGAAATGTTGCTCGGCAACTTACAGAAATAAAACGAGTTTAGGTTAAAGTACTAAAAAAAAGATTATAGAATTAAACATAAATGAAAGTTGAATAGAAATATTACAAAAAATATATATAAGAATTAAACAAAATTAAAAATCGCAAACTAAAATGAAAAGCTTACTAACTAAAAACTTGAAAAGTATAAAAATAAAAAATATGAACAAACTAAAATATAAAAATAAAAGCTAATTTGAAATATGAATAAATTATATAATTGTATTCAATAATGATATTTAATATACAGTATTATAAATAATGCTTAAATAACACTGGATTATATATGGTTTCTAGGGTAATGATAATTGGTTGCTAGGGTGTTCTGGCAGGACAAAGAGTGAAGTGAAGGTGCAAATAAGTCCTTGCTGGGAGCAAAATTAGTGAAATTATAGTTGTGCAACAATTGGTCTTACATCATTTATAATTTAAAAGAAGTTTTATCACAGTCAATTTCCTCCCCCGAATTTCAAGGAAATGGTTATGTTAATGGGCTCAGAGGTTAGCTGCCTGGAGGGAAAAGTCAGATTGTCCCAATTTCTCTCCTTCCCCAAACCAATTCTGTACTCCAGCTGTGCAGGTTTAGAAAGCTCTTTCTCACTCTCTTTCCTCCCCTATACCCCCTTCTTTCTCTCTAATTTGTGCTAGGTTAACAGGCCAGGGGTGGTATGAGGTTAACTATTTCTTTTAAATGCTTTTAAAAATCCTTCCACCACTCGTAGCCGTCTGAAAAGAATAAAGTCACTTGTTTATGTGTTACTTTATCACTGAAAGCAGGTAGGACCAACTATGATGAAGATGTATAACAGAATAAAGTGAGATGCTTTAGAGTGATTAAAATTGAGTGGCCATTTTCTTCAGATATTTACTCTTTTTTTTTTTTTTGACAAATAGCTTGTGACCACAACAAAGGATTTTGTCAACCTCTCCACTTTAAAATCTCTTTGATTCAAAATCAAGGTCAAAATATAGCGCTACAGCGATGATGTTTTGTATTTTTTTGTAGAGTAACCTGGAAGTTAGCATCACCCTGGTTCCCTTGACAAAAACCCAAAACAATTTGTCCAGTGGCTTTTGGACTACTGCCGAAAATAAACTCTGTGACCAACAAAAGTATATGACTCTTACATGTTCTGTACATCATGATAATCTTCACAAGCTTAAACACAGTCGCCAGAAGTAAAAAGCTAAACGTAGGCTAAGTGCTAAACTGCTAACTTGTTTCCAGGTTTTGGCCTAAAAATATGTCATCCTGCAGAACTCTATAATGCATCAAACAGCAAATATCCTCTGACTGGCTTCAAACAAACCATTTCACATTCAGTGCAGGCAAACAGATCGCTTATTGCTTGAAATTTGTTGCATAACATCTGGTTAGAAGACAAATTCTCACAAATAAAAAGAAACACATCCAAATATCTGTGTGGCAAGTCGAAACATAACCTTAGTAAAAATCAGCTGACGTAAACTTGATAGCATTGCTAAAACATGACCCCACACCCCCGGCAATGAGGAACCGCACAAATTCCACAGACAGAAGTGAAGAATTCACTGTGCTTCATCGGTTCTTAGTTTGTTTCTCTCAAATCTGCTGAGTGTGCATGGACTTTCCATGGGCTGAACCATCATTAAATGGTCATACATGTTGAAAGCATGTCATTTAAGCAGTCTCAACCTGGAGACAGGCAAGTGTTTTTTGTACAACAGTCAAGATTGTTTATTGTAGAGCAGTGGAACCTCTCAGCGATGACAAACTGACCTCAAGTGTACTTAGGGGGTGACAGAGGTGGAAGAAAGACACCCGGGTGTCTCAGGTTCAACAGGAGTCAAGGGTGGAAGGTTAAAGCCTAAATCAACAAAACAGACCCCTTGGGCCAAAGTAAACACACACATATCCCAGTTTCAAACCAAAACTCAGCAGATATCTATTATATGTTTTTTTTTTTCTAAAAACATATAATAGATATATTCCGTATAACCAACAAACAAATCCTACACAAATCTATCTAAAGTCTTGGGTTTGCTTAATTTGTCAATGTTTTTTAAAATAAGTCTCTTATTCATACGAAGGCTACATTTATTTGATAAAAATTTCAGTAAAAACAGCAATGTTCTGAAATATTAAATTATTCTATTTTGATATTTTAACGTGATGGCTGAATTTTGAGAAACAATACTTCAGTCTTCAGTGTCACATGATCTTTCAGAAATTATTATAATATGCTGATTAGGTGCTCAAGAAACATTCCTTATTATTATTAAAGTTGAGAAAACAGGTGAACTGCTTAATAATTTGGTGGAAACACCATCTTTTTTCAAGATTATTTGATGAACAGAGAGTTAATTAGCATTATAGACATCTTTACTGTCACTTTTAATACATTTAATGTTTGCTTTAAAAAACTTACTGACCCCCAATTTTCACAAAGTGTGCATAAACTAATAATAATAATAATAAAAAATAGAAATACTTTGAACTCACTTTTGTAACCATATACAGTCAGTATTTTATAAGAGGTGGAGGTGCTAAGTGCAAACAAGATGGCTCAGATTGCTGATGTAATAGTACATAAGAAGAGTTTTGATGGGGGAAAATATTGGGTGAACTGTTCCTTTAAGACCAATTCAAAAAGGATCAAATGTGACTGCACTATTGAAACTGTGCTAAGAAATCTTTGCTTGTAATACATCCACACACGCATCTCATTTTAACAAAAGGCCAAATCAAAGAACCTTTTCTTAACCAGACATTCCTCATGCCTAGGCGTACTTTACGGCATCCACCTGCATGTAGTGAAACGTGAAAATGGAAATCCATTCAGAGACCCATTGGAACGTCTACAGTATTACCTCTTTAGCCACACGTTTCATATAAAACCAAGGTGTCTTTTTCCAAACCTCAACATATTTCATATGAGAGATATATGCCTCTCATCAGCTGAAAAAGAAAACAACTGGGAATTATTTTACCTAAGGCAGCAGTCTCATGCATTCAACCATGAGGCGTCTGTGCTTGTGGGAAGATCTGCCATGTTCTAAACAATACAGTAAGTTGTAATGCCTACATTAATAATATAGAATATGCAACATTTGGAAATATAAAGGGGAAGAAATACAAATGGAAGAAGCACCATTAACAAAAAACATACTATTTTCACAGCATGTGCATCTGTAGGTCAATATGTCAGTGGGTAAAAACATGATAAAGTATGTTATGCTGGAAAAAAACACATAGACCTAGAGTCAACGACAAGCCTTTGGGGGAAATCCAAAAAAAGAGTTGACATGTCAGTGCAAGAAGATGGTTTGGAGAGAGAGTATCCTGGCATCATGCCATCTCCATAGTGTTTCTGAGGATAACCTCTTTGTTCCAAGCCAAATCTTTCTCTCTGGGACATCCGGATGATGTCAGATGCCTTACATTTAGCATAGCCAGCATCAAGAGCGAAGTATAATGCGTTTCCAAAATACACCAAAAATGACTGTTTTCTACTGACTCAGCTAGTCATAGAAATACAGCCAAGAGCACTTCCTACCATCCTGCTTTTCTGGCTTGGCTTTTTATTTCCAGTGCAACTACAATCCAAACATCTTGGCTGCATGGGTCTCATTGTGTCTCTGAAGTATGCCTTTGTAGAGAGGAGGAATACCAACAAGAAATTCCAATCTGTTACAGGGACATTTTCTGGCACATTAAAATAGGCCCAACTAGAGATAATGTATGAGCATGCCTGAGGAAACAAGACTAGTGTACATATTTACCCGGAAAAGCCTCCAAAGATCTGCATGCTTTGTGGATGTATACACAAGTTATGACACTGAAAAGAAAAATGTTTAGTGGAAAATAATGTTGATGGAAGACGGTTAGGGTCCAAGGCCCAGTTGTATGATTTTATGGCAAGTCTTCGTGGAGCTTGTGATGCCTGACAATGTCTTAAAGAAGGACATCAGATATTCTTTTCTCAGGGGGGTCAACAAATGCAGTCGTAGCATTCTGGATCCTTCCCTTTCCATTTTCCCCACAGGGTTTTGTTATCCTGCACAGAGTGCCAGATGACTTGTCCCTGCCTGCATAATCTCCTGCTCCGGCATTGTCAACATTCAAGGACAAATTGACAGCACAAGCTCTGCATAAGAGCTGCCTCTCTACATTCAAACATGTATACAGTTTGTCTTTAAAATGTCTGGAGCTGGTTGATTGCAGGTGCCATTCCTGTTTGATTTGCAAAGTGGATCAAGGCAAACATACAATAAAATTAAGCTGCTCTTTATAGCCAGATGCTTTGACAACATGTTATGTTTTATTGTCATTTTGTGGTAATGCCTTGCGTGTCTGTGGCTATTCAGCATTCTAAAAGGTAGACAAAGACAGTGTTCGGTTTTTCTCTACCCTGTTACAACTACCCATTACAGCTCTTTTATTCACAGATGCGTGATTTTAGCCTCATATTTTCCCTGGCAAAATCTCTGTATGGATCTTTGCCAACTGGGTTACAACAGCCATATGTAGTTCTGTTTTGTCCACTTCCTCTCAGTCTTACAAGCCCTCTCTTTCTTTGTGCAGAACAAAGTTCTGACAGTCAGATTTTAGTTCTTCGAAGATCAGCAGTAAGTTTAAACCATAAAGAGTACATCACAATATATTTTTTTTCTGAAACCATTTCAACATAAAGAGCTGGGTGCATTCAACAGAATAACATTGAGCTATAGGGATTAAAAGACATGAAATGGATGTCTGCTGAAAAATTCTGACTTTATATGCAATGTATAAGCAACAAGGTTTCAAACATTTGCGCCTTATCCTGAATATCAAGATACCTTTATCTGGTTGTTTTTGAAAGCAACATTAATGTATGCTAGATTTTCCATTAAAAACATTGTGTTGGAGATTAAATTATGAGAATGTTCATTTATACATTTCAATTTCAATATTCTATATTTTTTTCTCAACTGTTATTCCATTTATATACAAAAATATGCATTAAATATTTGCTTGGTCATCACTGAAGTTGACTATAAAGTTTGTTTTAGACCATTAGGAAGTATGTTACTATATTTTTACTATATTTAAAACAGTTTCAGCACCATCATACACAAAATGCTGCCATTCACTTACTAGGCAACAATGCAGTTGCCTTTTCAGAGACCACTAATGACTCACTGACCCATTTCTGAAAAAAGAATAAGAAAAAAAAATCCAACTTTCTACCCCTTGAACAGCTGCAAACATATTGAACATGAACTACACTCAGCAGTTTTTTTCTTTCAGAATAAACATTTTAGATAATACGCTGTCTGTGTTTTAAATCTAGCTGCCACACATTTCACTGATGCAAATATGTAAATGAGCCCTCTGCAGGTATTGCCTTCTTCATATACATAAGTTTAGTTAATTCTAGTAACAGGTGAATGGAAAAGAATTGCCAATAAATCATGCAAGTTGCATGCAAATTGTAAATTCATCACCTTTTAATGTTTTATATTTATACTCCTTAATATTGAGTCTTATATTTGCATGCATATATTTCATATTGAAATTATGTGTTTTAAAATTTGTATACATTATTTGTATATGCATTTGCTTAACAAAACAAGTCTAATATATTTCAAATCTTTAGTTATATTTCAAAACATTTGTTATTTTCTACTTACATAAAATATTTTTTAATGCACTTACCGCTGCAGGTTTGTACCTGTGGCTGTTTCTGTCTGGTACCGGTAGAGAATGAATGCAGCCTAGGCAGTATAGGACTGCAGCGAGAAGCTGTGCAGATCGCATCATCCTGATCGGATTCAGAGCGGCACGCACCACCTGCGCGCGGAACACTTTACTATACAAGCGCGAGGGTAGGCGGGGAGAGAGCGCGCGCCTGTCTGTCGAGTTTTACAATGACCAAGTACAGACTAGCCGAGGGATTTTATACTCTCTGATTTCTTTGTTCTCTTTTCTTCAAATTACACTTTTTTTCGGAGGCTGGAGTGGCAAGTTCACCGGCAATCACGTGATCCAGCCCTCCAGTCCTCTGGGACGCCCCGTCGCGAGAGGGTCGACGGTGGGTAGAGAGCAGGACTGGACTGGTTTCCAGTGATGTGGCTAAGTAAGAGAGGTTTAGACAGTGACTGTCCTGTCTAACATTTAGATAAGTAATTATATGCTGTTAACATTTTGTCAGTCGCTATATTGACAACCTGCTAGTGTTAAAATGTGTTCGTGATTTTATGACAGTTTTTGAAATGCAGTTTTTTCGTTTGCATATTATATATAATATGTTATATTATAGCTACTAATTAAAAATAAATAAGCTTCTAATTAATTTACATCACAATAATCCGCATGAAATAATGAAATAAACAAATCCATCCAAGTGTCAGGTGTTCTAACTCAAAACGCCTCTTCTGGCCAAAATACGAGTCCATAACACATAATAACATCTCCTCCAGTAAAAAAGAAAAAAGTCCACCCACTGTTGTCCTCTCACATCAAAATCTTCCAAAATATGTGTTTAAACTGCATTTCAGTCTCTGCATAATTCTCATACATTTGTGTTTTTTTTATTTATTTTTTATGAATTTACTATTATTACTTTTTTTTATTAATAATAATAATAATAACAATAATAAAAGACTCTGTGTGTGCATATAGATATAGTAATTCTGATTTGAGCCTTTAATGTCTATATAGCACTCAACTAACTGATTTTGACTGACTCTCAAACAGCATTCTTTATCTTTGCACATGTTTGCCAACACTTGAACATTATTGAGCTTGATTTGTCTTCTCAAACCTTTGCCAGTTTTTCATTCTGTTTTGATATAATCACTATATCACAGCTGAGTAGGATGCGGGAAATGTTGAAACTCTATCTACAACCCATTTTAGAACTCCTACCAAATGAGTCAGATCCTACTTTGTCTCGACCACTGCAACAAAGAACCTTAGCTCTAATTTAGCTCTAAATTTCTGAAAATTGAAATTTCAAGGAATTTCAGAGCGCTTGAAGCTTAGATGTTACTTTTATTCTCAAAACCATTATTATCCCCCTATGATCTCTTACTGCAGCTGTATTCTCCCTCAGCAATCTCCAAATCGATGAGAGGCAATCATCTATTTTTTAAGATGTGGTTTCAGCACTGTCAAGTTCAATTTTACATATACATGAACCGTCCCATCCTTTACATTATATAACATTATAGTACAGCCCAGTGTATAAACAACCAAACATCCATCCTTCATCCAGAACTCACTCTCCTGAATCCAACTCTCTGTGTGAGTGGATTTCACCCACACACTCAAATATAAAGGTTCTTTATTGGCATCTTTGGTGTAAATGGAGAACTTTTAACATCCATGGAACCTTAAAAGGCTCTTAATAGTGGACAAAGTTTCTTTATATATGTTTAAGAACTTTTCACCAAATGGTTCTTTATGGCTTTGCTGCCCTTTTGAAATATTTACTCCTCTTTTTTGAGTTTAGCCACTTTCCTCCAAATAAACACCAGGGCTTGTTAACCCTTTGACACCACCAGAGGAACCAACCACAACAAAGCCAATGAGGCACATGTATAATCAATTATGTCTTCAGATGGCTGTTGGTCCATCAACCCAAAACCATCTATCCCCCTCACAATAGTAGAGAGAACCACAATGAGGTGGACTCATCTCAAATAACAGGGTTATTTGTAAAGCCCCAGTAGATGGGGGCAGGAGGCGAAAACACATTTATCAGATTACTCAAACTTTGCTCTGACGGCCTTTTTGTAAGCTTAACTGTAATACTAAGAGTTGTAAAGTTAAGGTATGTCCACTCTCTCTCTCTCTCTCTCTCTCTCTCTCTCTCTCTCTCTCTCTCTCTCTCTCATCTGCACACATGCAAAAATCAAAGTCAGCATCTGCAAGGGGTAATTAAGCAGGAGATCTTCAGGCTTCCCATCACTGAAATAAGCTGTGGCTGAATCACATAATCACTGACACCCAGCCACATTGATCCATTTAAGAGAGTCAATGTCTAATGATACAAATCATGCCATTGTATGAACACTCTCACAGCATTCCCAAAGTCATAAACATTTAAACATATCAAGGACCACGTACCATTTCAACCACCAGCTCATAATGCAACCCTAACCCACAATGTTTAGAAGTAAATTGAATACAAATGTGCCTTCTGACATACAGCACTTGCACTCCATTTTACAAGGTGTCTGGTAACACTTATTGTTTCGTCCTACCATGAATCATAGTCCTTTTTTTTTATTCTTCCCAAAATAGTTGAGTCGAGTCAAAATGAATGAATTGAGACAGCGTTGGGATCTTGCCAGGAGGGAAATGCATGTTGTTTTGTGTGGTAAAAGACAGATTTGAAGAGGTCTGATGCATGTGAGATCTGCCGTGTCCTGCAAACGATTCATGTTATCGCAAAGCACATGATCTGAATCCGTACCTTCTCCAGCTGGTTCTCCTCCACAAGTGATTATCGCGTGTTCATACAAGACCTGAAATGACACAGCAAATATTAAACGTATGGGAATTTGATTTATGCAGTTGCACTGCTGCTCAAAAGTTTAGGTTCAGTATAAGAGTAACGTTTTGGACTAAATGATTGCTTTCATTCAGCAAGAATTCACTAAATTGATCAAAAGTGTCAGTATATATGTTTTATGCTGAAATATGCTGACAAATATGCTGACAACACAAATGTTTCTTGAGCAGCAAATCAGCATATTACAATCATTTCTGAAGGATCATGTGAATCTGAAGACTGGAGTACTGGCTGCTGAAAAATCATCTTTGATTTTTGATCCTCGTCTTTGATCCTCGGGTGAAATCTGTAGAGAGTTTGAGCTTACTTAAGTACTTATGCCATAGACAAGGATCAAAGCAGAAAGATCTGTCTGGCTCAGTGACTCGTTGTAGTTTTTCTGCTAAATTAATATTTATCTCCAAAAAAAAAAACACCCACAGCATTGTGAAATTTGATTACAGAGTAAGAACTTGTGTCTACGGTTAAAGGTGGGTTAAACGTGTTACTGATTGAGACAAGTTCTTTGCTTCAGTGCCAAATGTTTAAAGCATTTATATATTTTAGGAGTGCAGCTCTTTAAGATTCAATGGTTTGTATCAGTTGGGTATCACTAACGACACTTACAGAGAGAAAGTTAACAGTGGTAAAAGATCATACAACCACCAGCCTCCCTTTTCTTCCTCCGTGCACCATGGGACTTCTCTATAATAAGAAATCCTGTGAAGAAATTACAATGCTGGAACCCTCACATCCCAGCAGGCTCATGAACCTTTGGGGAAAGGATGTCATTCAGAAGCCTCTAATGAACAACAAAAGACTCTCCTAGTGAATGCATAAGTATGTGTATTAGTTCATATTTGTTGTGCATGTCAGCAAATAATAATGTAGTGCTCTTTATTCTTATCACCAAAAATGTTGCTTTACATTTATGCATGAGTCTTCAAGGTATGTATTTGATCAGAATGTGTGCCATTTTTTTTACCAGCTGAACTACAGAGGCCCATTGCAGCGTGCAGCTGTTAATTGTGTGTTTATTTGTGAAAACTATGTTGATTAAGAACAAAGCAAAAGCAAAGATTTCAATCACGAGGATGAGGAGGTTCAAAACAAACTTCTTTTGTGCTGTTGTCAGCCTCTTTCTCGGGTGCGGGGCCCCCTCAATCTGATAAAATGCAAGCCAGACTCCTCAAACACTCCACCATGGAAGCAGCTTCAACCAGACCCCTGAGGCTCTATTAAACGTCACTCAGTGGACACATGAAAGAAAGCCCCATGGAAATGAATCATAGCCTCTACCCCTCCTCACCCTGATCCCTCAATCCCATGCGCCCGTGACCACAAGAAAGAGTGTGGTAGAGGAGTGGAGGTTATAAAACACACGCTTCGTGCAGCTTGTTATTTAGCGGTGATGCAAGATGCAAATGTTGGCACAATAATATCTCTGTGTGACACAAATTGTGAATACATCAGTCTTCGTATTTGGAACATTGTGTTTCAAATGCATAAAATAATCCTCTTTAGTAAAAGCTTTGTCAATAAAGACATTATGCATGTATATCATGACTGCTGACAATAGTCGCTATTTTGCAATTAACTACAGTACCATGAAACGAATAAAAAATGAAGTCCACAACAACATACTAAACATTTGTACTAGCAACAATTCAGCATTACAGTAATATTAATACTGAACTCATATAAGGTCATTTGCACTGTAACTGATTACTGTGTACTGATAACTATATTCACATAGTGTTTCTTTATAAAGTGATATTGCCAATGACTAGCCTGGTATGCATAATACAATACAAGTCATTTTCCCAGATCTGTGTAAATGGGGATCATTTTGACAACATTTGTTATTTGAACGTTTTTCATTTGGCAAGCATCTCTTAAAAATGATCAAATGTGTTACTGAGTGAATTTGTTGTTTTGAGAACGATTTAAAAGCTTGATAGTGTGTGACCCTCTTTTGTTTAGTGTATGTTACCCCGTTTATTCCTCTGTAATCTAAAAAGTTGGCAAGTGTGTGATGACTATAGTGTTTTAAATTCAGTTCAGATTTCGTTAAGCAATGTAAGCTTATATTAGAATAAGTTTCTATTAGAATATTTCAAAGTTTTCAAAACTTCTGTCTGCACAAATCACATTGCACTATTTACAATACAATACTAATACAATCAAAAATAACTGTGGCCAGGTAATTCCCAGTTCTCTTTGGTTTCTCAGGTCTGGGATCTTTTAATTTGAATTGCTTTTTAGACCTTGTGAATCATTCCGGAATCCCCCAGGGATGCCTGTGGAGATCAGATGCACACAGTCTCATCACAGACCATATGGACACAGTATTCCTAATGAGCCCTAATGGTCGTTTAAGTTCAATCTCATATAAATTCACTAATATAGAGATGCAACAGACCACCTATCATGGTGAAATAAAGCAGAACCTTACAAAGACTAATGCATGGTGAATCACTGCCTGCCATTTGAGACTGGGATGTGAATCATGCCAATTTAAGTAAATATGAGCTCCCCCACACTACACACTAAACAGAAATATCAGGCCAGCTGTAACCACTGCACATTTTTTAGAATTATTAGTGCCGGTTTTATCAACATGTTTATGTGCCTGCAAAGCATTTAGTCAAATTACACATTTCCATTTTAGATTACAATTTCTTCTCAGATAAAAACAAGATAATAGAAGATGCCATGTGTGATTAAGGAATTTAAAGGGAAAGTTCACCTAAAAATTACAATTCTGACATTATTTACTCAACCTTATGTTATACAAAAACCTTTGATTTTCTTGCTTAGAAGAAGTTATCTATCAGCAGAGATGGGCACAAATACATGAAAATGTAGCCTATTTAAATGGAATACAAAATACTGCTTGGAAAATGTACTTTTTTTTCAAAGACTTTAAAAATACAAAAAAAGCAATGGTGGTGTTGGGGGAATACAAAAATTAGAGCTTCGACATTTAGCTACACAAGAAGCAATGTCATGCAGGTTTGAAATAGCATGAAATATCCTAAATGATGACAGAATGGTTAAATCTATAAGAAAACTTCTGTTTTCCAAAAAGAACAAATAGCTTTGTAGGTCTATTCTATTTGAAAAAAATGCACCATATTTTTAAAGAAACAATAAAAGAATCTCGTATAAAATCTCTATAAAAGCAAATGTTGTAATAAAACATAGATTTAAAACACCCTCGTTCAAAGACCAATATTTTAGTGCCATCTAGTGGGAATGCTTGTGACTTTACGCCTTCAAATCTGTTTATGTTTAATTGTTTTCCCTCAGTAAACTCCTAATTTGCTGCTAATAAGTCGTTAGTGAAATATAGCTTTTAAGTTTAGTTATTTGGGAAGGATTAGGGATGTAGAATATGGTCATCCAGAATATATGCTTCATAAGTAGGCTACTAATAAACAGCCAATATGAATGAATGAATGAATGAATGAATGAATGAATGAATGAATGAATGAATGAATGAATGAATGAAAGGGACATTTATATAGCGCTGTATTGTGTATTGCTTTACACCCAAAGCGCTTTACAATCACATGCGGGTCTCTCCACAAACACCACCAGTGCGCAGCTTGTTATAGAGATAATTGTTCTATAAGTGTTACCAAAAGTTTGTTTATTAACATATAGGCTAAGAAATGTTTTAGGATTTGTAAACAGATGAATTTAGAAAACGAAAAAATCATTATACCATTAAATAGGCTAAATCAATCACCTCACATGTTGAACCTCACACATCTTATAAGTAAAGATAATTTTCCACAATTCTACCATGGAGGTTTAGAAAATTTTACAAACGCTTAAGGGTAAATGGAATGGTTACACATAATATATTTACATAAACATAACTAATCGCATACATCAAAAAATGAACTACTGAATCGATGCTCTTTTCTAGAACACTGCCGCGCGCATGCGCCGCGAATGTATAACCACAAGGTCAAAGGCACGTGCGTCTACCGGCTGTCATTCAGTAGTCTGTCCACGAATAGAGTGGATTTAACTACCTTAGCGCTTGTTTGCGACCTTATAATAATAATTGGGGATTGATTGCGGTTACGATCTACATTTGGAATGGCAAGAGGAAGTCGCAGTCGTCCTTCACCAGCACCAGCAAGGTATCGTATCTCAGACACTTCAGCTGAGAGTTTTGTAACGCACACTGCGTTTGCGAGCTTCAAGCTAACTTTGACTAAATGTGGGGGTAAAGTTAGAAGAGCAGCATTCAAGAAAAACACCAGACTGCTCACAAAACATTAGACTGTTTTGTTTGTTCCTTTTGCGTATCCCAAATACATACAGAGCTGTAGGTGAAAGGTCAAACCAAAAGCATGATATTCTTACTGACCAGGTGTGGAAAACCTTTATTATCTGCTTAGTATTTATTAAAATGTATTTATTTATGCATAATATCTGGCATTTAGTAGCCTATGATGCAAAACCAGGTTTAAGACTTTACCTTCTTTTCATCTTAAGTTGCCAAAACCAGTTTAAAGACATGTCTGCATCGCGTGATACTAATTCTGGTTAATGTAAATTTTTTATTCTTTATATCTTTCTTTCTATGTATATCCTTTACAAGGTATATGTCAAGATAAGTTGTGCTACTTTTATTTTTATTTTTTAGTGACATACAGTATTGTTCAAAATAATAGCAGTACAATGTGACTAACCAGAATAATCAAGGTTTTTCGTATATTTTTTTATTGTTACGTGGCAAACAAGTTACCAGTAGGTTCAGTAGATTCTCAGAAAACAAATGAGACCCAGCATTCATGATATGCACGCTCTTAAGGCTGTGCAATTGGGCAATTAGTTGAATTAGTTGAAAGGGGTGTGTTCAAAAAAATAGCAGTGTGGCATTCAATCACTGAGGTCATCAATTTTGTGAAGAAACAGGTGTGAATCAGGTGGCCCCTATTTAAGGATGAAGCCAACACTTGTTGAACATGCATTTGAAAGCTGAGGAAAATGGGTCGTTCAAGACATTGTTCAGAAGAACAGCGTACTTTGATTAAAAAGTTGATTAGAGAGGGGAAAACCTATAAAGAGGTGCAAAAAATGATAGGCTGTTCAGCTAAAATGATCTCCAATGCCTTAAAATGGAGAGCAAAACCAGAGAGACGTGGAAGAAAACGGAAGACAACCATCAAAATGGATAGAAGAATAACCAGAATGGCAAAGGCTCAGCCAATGATCACCTCCAGGATGATCAAAGACAGTCTGGAGTTACCTGTAAGTACTGTGACAGTTAGAAGACGTCTGTGTGAAGCTAATCTATTTTCAAGAATCCCCCGCAAAGTCCCTCTGTTAAAAAAAAGGCATGTGCAGAAGAGGTTACAATTTGCCAAAGAACACATCAACTTGCCTAAAGAGAAATGGAGGAACATTTTGTGGACTGATGAGAGTAAAATTGTTCTTTTTGGGTCCAAGGGCCACAGGCAGTTTGTGAGACGACCCCCAAACTCTGAATTCAAGCCACAGTACACAGTGAAGACAGTGAAGCATGGAGGTGCACGCATCATGATATGGGCATGTTTCTCCTACTATGGTGTTGGGCCTATTTATCGCATACCAGGGATCATGGATCAGTTTGCATATGTTAAAATACTTGAAGAGGTCATGTTGCCCTATGCTGAAGAGGACATGCCCTTGAAATGGTTGTTTCAACAAGACAATGACCCAAAACACACTAGTAAACAGGCAAAGTCTTGGTTCCAAGCCAACAAAATTAATGTTATGGAGTGGCCAGCCCAATCTCCAGACCTTAATCCAATTGAGAACTTGTGGGGTGATATCAAAAATGCTGTTTCTGAAGCAAAACCAAGAAATGTGAATGAATTGTGGAATGTTGTTAAAGAATCATGGAGTGGAATAACAGCTGAGAGGTGCCACAAGTTGGTTGACTCCATGCCACCCAGATGTCAAGCAGTTTTAAAAAAACTGTGGTCATACAACTAAATATTAGTTTAGTGATTCACAGGATTGCTAAATCCCAGAAAAAAAAAATGTTTGTACAAAATAGTTTTGAGTTTGTACAGTCAAAGGTAGACACTGCTATTTTTTTGAACGCACCCCTTTCAACTAATTGCCCAATTGCACAGCCTTAAGAGCGTGCATATCATGAATGCTGGGTCTTGTTTGTTTTCTGACAATCTACTGAACCTACTGGTAACTTGTTTGCCACGTAGCAATAAAAAATATACTAAAAACCTTGATTATTCTGGTTAGTCACATTGTACTGCTATTATTTTGAACAATACTGTACTTGGTTATTCTTACATATTTCACCTTTTTTTTCTTCTCAGTGCTCCTGCCCCATCTTATTCTCCAGCCCCTGCACCACCACCTCCTCCGATGGCAGTGGCCCCTGCCTCGGCCCAGCCCAAGCAGCCAGGTCTCATGGCCCAGATGGCCACCACAGCTGCCGGAGTGGCAGTGGGTTCGGCTGTAGGACACGTGATGGGCAGTGCCATCACAGGTGCTTTCAGTGGAGGCAGCAGCAGCAGCAGCTCAGAGGCACCAAAACCAGCACCCACATACCAGGTGATACTTGAAAATTGCCGTTTTTCTCTGTGAAAAACATTTTTGAAAAATCATAACTTTTTTTTTTTACAGTTGCCCACTTTTTCTGCAGCCATTGCTTTAAAAATCGTAGTAACCACATAATAAATAACTGTAGCATGCATATATGTGGTGGTGAGAAGATTTAATGTTTATGTACTTTTTTTAATATTCATGAGGAATATGACAAACTAATAAGCATGACAGGTTACATCCATTCATCTGGTGTTTATCTGTTTATTAATGGCTTGCAGGAGCCCTCACGACTTCCACCCTCTCAGTCTGGCCCATGTCTGTTTGAGGTGAGGCAGTTTCTGGACTGTGCAACGACTCAGGCTGATCTGAGCTTGTGCGAAGGCTTCAATGAAGCTCTTAAGCAGTGCAAACTCTCACATGGTACGCTCCCGTAAACACAGAAATTTGAAATTATCCTCATCTAGGACTGTACTAACATGCAACCGGTTATGTGAATTCAAATTCCTTGAAATTGCCAAAAAAAGAAATTCTTACGAATGAAGTGGGAGATACACATTAATTTATTGCTTATAAAAACCTGTTCTTAGAATGACCTTATGATATTTTGTCCCTTTAGGTGTAACATCTCTGGTTTAATGGAGAACGTGGAAGAGCTAAACACTAAATGTAGTCAAATAAACTGTTGGTTCAGATTCTCAATATTTCCAGCAATTAATGTTAATTACTTCTGTTTATAGCTGTTAAATACACATTGAAATGTCTGATCATGGAAATGAAGTTGTACAATTAAAGAGCTGCTATTTGTCTTTTTCTTTGTTATTCATGACATATGTCTTCATCCTACTCTGTTGTCATGTTTCTTATAGGCACATTACACTGTTTTATGTGGAACAGTGTGTCCATTTTGTTAAAGTTTTGTTTAATGACTTACAAGTATCTAATAGAGTTTAAATTTACATTACATTTAGTGATTTAGCAGAGACTTTTATCCAAAGTGACTTACAAAGGAGGACAGTGGAAGCAATCAAAAACAACAAAAGAGCAAAACAAAAGCAGAATTACAAAAGTTACTAAAGATTAGAGTTGCAAAACAAAAGCCTGATAACTAGTTATATCACACTCTTTCTAAACTAAATTTGCACAGCAGGTCTTGATAACAAAATCTCACTGCGTTTGTCTGAAGACAACAAAAAAGATTAAATAAATATATTTATATTACACAAACAAGAAAGAACGGAAGGTTTGAAGCAATGTGTAGCATAGAAACAATATTTTCTAAAATTGCAATTAAAGTAAAATTATTTTTTATAAACAATCATGTCAGCTCAAGAGGCGTGAAGTGACGCTGACCAATCACAGAGCTCGGTGAACAGGCGTCTCTGTCTTTCAACCAATCAGAGAAAGCGGTTTATCACAAGGATAGCAGAGTCACAAAGGGTCATTCTCACACACTAGTCCAATAGTCAGCAGCAGCAGTAAACCTGAAAAAATGCCGTTCATTAATGTAGAAACCAATTTACCTGCAAGCAAGTTTCCAGAAGATTTACTGAAAAGACTATGTACAACACTGGCTGCAGCTTTGGGGAAACCGGAAGACGTGAGTATTTTAGCATTAGCAATGCAATAGTTCTTTCTCCACGTGAAGTTAGATGATAGATCTTAAAGTTCCGCCGTCATGTAATGCAGTGGTTCATGTCTTCAGAGGATGAATCTGGTGGTGAAGACCGACCTGCCGATGATGATCGCGGGGTCTTGCTCCCCGTGTTTGTTGATGTCCTTGTCCGCCATCGGAGTGACTGATACTGCGGAGAAAAACAAGGAGCACAGCGCTAAAATCTTCCAGTTTCTGAAGGGAGAGCTTGGCCTTGGAGATGACCGGTAAATTAATAAAAAAGACACATGGTTAAAAAATACTGAATATACTGGTTACTTAATTACCGTCCTCAATATTTTGAGATTAATAGTAGTGCTTAAAATCTAATAATTCTAATAATTTGACTTTTAAATAAAACTTAAAAAGTTAGTCTTTCTTTCAGAAAGATAGACCAAAATATTGTTAATTGACATTGCATTTAATGGGTGTGTCTATTTTTGTCCAATAAAATGCTTCCTGGAATTATAATGTCCCTCCTCCTTAATTATAAATCCCACCTGTCATAGCAAATCACATTCATTTTACATAGGGACATTGCCTCAGAATGGTCTAGTTTGCGTAAACAAAATCCTATAATGAAGCACAATGTAGTATAAAATATAATGTCCTGATTTTCTTTCACTTCTGTCTTCTGTTGCAGTATTTTGATACTGTTCTACCCTCTGGAGCCACAGCAGATTGGAAAAAAAGGAACAGTGATGAGCTTCTTATGAGACTTCACATTCTTATATTCTTTTTTTTTAAAGTGAATTCTTCTTATGTGATTCCTGTTCGGGATTCAACTAGCTGGACATGCAGTGCCTCCTGGGTGATACAGGACCAATTGTTCTTATAAGATTAAGAATATTTCCTAATTTTCTTGAATAGTAGCCTGTGATTTGAAAATAATCACTTTAATAAAATAAATATAAAATGCAATTAGCATTTTGAAAGCAAATCATATGATGGGTTGGCTGTGTCTATTTTTAGCCAAAAAGGAAAATAAATGGATAAACTTGTAAGGGAGTTAATTGTATGAATTGAATTTTGTATTAAGATAGCTCAGTGTTCATCAAACATCCTCGGGTCAAATCAGACCATAATAGCCAACTTATAAAAGCCAAAGAAAATATCCATAACCATGTATTCAGAGTGAGTTTTGATTTGCACGGATGTAAGTTGCATAGCACCAGAGCATAAGTGCACAGACAAAATGTCTTTTCTAATTAATTCTCTTTATCATCAACTGTGTTTGTCAAAAACATTGATTCAGAAAATTAAAATTGATTTTTTTTTTTTTTTTTTTTTTTTTAATATAAATCATCTGTAATTCTTTCAGGGGTTTTGGGATGATGTGGGTAGAATTTGCTTCTGGGGGCAGTAGTCAAACATTTTAGATCGATGTTTCAAGGTTTTTTTTTTTTTTTTTTTGCACATCAATAAACGTCATATATTGTAATTGTGTGTACAATTCATTAGTGTATACTGTAAAAACTGATTCTTCAAAGATTACTGGATTATGTTTTACAAGCTAATAAAATTTCAGTATTTCTACTTAAAATTTCTATTTAATTCAGTCTGTTACTTTGTAATTATTTGTGAAATTTACTATCAATTCTGAAAATCTTACACAATTTTTATAGACAATTTTACTGCCAAGCAAGTTTTTAGTCATAAAGTAGTTTATTAGTATACAGTTTAAGCTTATGTCCCTTTAATATCTGAGTTTTAGAGAAAGAAAGAAAAACTATAATTTGATTGCAATTCTTCAAATTAAAATATGATCTTTGAAGAGATGAACGTTCAAAAAACTGTCACGATTAAAATAGCCTCGACTTCCGACAGATGGCGCTAATTGCAAGAGAGAAGAATTAAGAAAATAAAATTATTAACAAGTTTGTAGCCAAACAAAGTTCTCGTTTATAGTGGAATTATAGTGCAAATGTATGATCGATCGATTTAAAGTGTTTATAATAATAGGTTATTATGTGTCCTATGTGGGGGTTATAGGAACAGAATTTTAGGAACACAGGGTTTTAGAAGCAGAGTTCAGCAGAGTGTGGTGTAAGTTAATAGTTACGTTCTATGCCGGTGCACGAGAGCGTGCATAGAGAAATCCAGGCAGCTTGCGTAACGAGGCTAGTATCGCTTTAGAGCAGGGTTCCTCAATTTGCTGTCCACGGTATCAAACTCCCGCAAACCCAATCAAACATAACGACACGCATGTTTTTTTATAGCATCAAATTACTAGAGAAAATTAAACTTATCACAAAACGAACATTTGAACATACATAAGCATGATAAAACTACTTTTAATGACAAAAACAATGCGAAAATTTTGCCTCGTAGTGTAATTTATTTATTTTTTATTTTGACTCGAGTCCCCTTCGTTCACCTGGAGAGGGCGGGGCTTATGACCTGTACTGCAGCCAGCCACCAGAGGGCGACAAAAGAGCCAAGAGCAAGCAACTTCACTTACTGTCTATGGTCAGGACGTGTGAGGCACAGACACGGTTATCGAAGTTGTTTCAGAAAATGTCTTTGGAAATGTACTTGGATTTGTTTTCGCAGCCATGTCGCTCTGTTTACATATTTGCCAAGAAAAACGACATCCAGTTCGATTACAAAAAGATTTCGCTTTTTGAAGGTACAGTATCTTCTACAACGGTTGTTGTTGTTGTTTTTTAAAGTGCAATTAACGTTACGTTGAATTTGCAGGATACATCACACCTTCACAGGAAAGACAAGCTTACTGACTTTGTATAGAAAGTTCTTCGTTTTTTAATGAAATGCAGCTTTTTTTTTCCTTCTAACTTTTTTTTTAACGCGTGAAGAAGTTAGACTTTTTTATTGATATAAGTTAACTGTTATCATTACGCAGATGTGGCTTCAGGTAAATTATTAATTTACAGGATTTAATGCTATGTCACGCTAATCTGGGAGACAGTTGAGTTATTTCATTTCTGCACGTCTTTTGAGTTTTTACATTTTGACAGTTGTATGCATAAAAGATCACCCTTATATTATTACATTAGGATTTTTACGAAAAGTTCATATAAGATCTGTCCTTCAGGTTATCAATATAGTGAAGAGTATGGGAAAATCAACCTGCTAAGAAAAGCACCAGCAATCAAAGATGGAGACTTTTGCTTGGCTGAAAGGTATGTGGTCTATGGATAGCAAGTTGTTCCTTGTTTTCGAATAAATGCAAAGTAACGTTAGTTTAATAGTATTTTCCTTTTACTTCAAACCCATCAACGGTCCACAACTACAACAAAAAAATAACTAAAATAATTATTTGATTTATGTTGGTTACTTAAAAATGAATGATATATTTTTTTAATTAAATCGTATTTTAGTGGGTTTTTTGCTTTTAAATCATTTGAAGTCATATTGAGGCCCCTTGGAAATCCGCTGAAGCCCCTGGTTGAAAACCCACTGTTCTGGATAAATATGAATGTAAGAGTCGAGTTTCAGAGAAACCTGTTGTTTGTTTCGTGCCTCTTGTGAAACTGTGGAACTGTTATTTCCTGTAGTGTTGCGATTATGCTCTACCTGGCTGAGAAGTTCCACACTCCAGACCACTGGTACCCAGCTGACTTGCAGAAGCGTGCTAGAGTAAATGAATATCTATCATGGCAACACTCTGCCATACGGATACATGGATCCAAGATGCTCTGGTTCAAGGTGAGTGAAGTTTATACATTTTCATTCAAAGTTGTTCACTCCCCTTGATTTGTGACCTTGGGACTGAAGCCTGCCTAGTCTTTAGAATTGCTACACAGTTTAACTGCTAACTTTTTTTGTGTAATTATTTATAAATGGAATTAAATCGTTTCTTGTATTGCTGTAGCTCTTGATTCCAAAAGCTTTAGGAGTTGAGATCCCTAAGGAAAAGATAGACAATGCAGTAGAGGATCTTAATGCATCACTGAACCTTTTTGAGGAGAAGTTTCTGCAAGACAGACCATTCATTGTTGGGGATCAGATTTCATTGGCCGACCTGGTTGCTATTGTGGAAATCATGCAGGTATGAATGCAGATTATTCGGTTTCAGATGAAGCAATAATATAACCTGAGAATTTAAGGCAGATCATGTCTGACACTCGATTTATACTTGATAAGGCCTTTTTTTTTAGCCTGTAGGTGCTGGTATGGATGTATTTGAGAACAGACCCAATCTCAAGGCATGGAAGGACAGAGTCAGAGCAGAAATTGGGGTTGAGCTGTTTGATGAGGCCCACCAGGCAATCCTCTGTGCCCAGGAGTCAGTGAAAACCATGGACCCTAAAAGGATGGAGCACTTTAAACCCATAATTTTGAGATATTTCCTCTCATAAACAAACTGGTAGATATTGTTGGTTAAAAAATATCTAAATACGCTTTACATTTTCTGTAATAACTAAGAATAAAATCAGCTGAAATTGAATATGATTTTTGTCATATTTCTGAGAATGAATGCAATAATCAATGTTTCCGTGTTAACTGGACCTCATAAAAAGAAGCAAACTGTGAAATAGCATGTTTCCAGCTGTGTTCGCTCTCAAATTCTGAATTGCTGTATTCACTGTGACCTAGGAAATAACACACAGACACTCAATACAGCATTGTTTTAGAAAATCACTTAACACCCATGGGAAGGAGCTGGGAGGAATGTTTGCTCCCTTTGTGTTTATGGAATGTAATCAGATATTTTATTGTTTCCTGCAGAATACTCTGTATGATAAGGAATAGCATGTTTTGTTAATTTCTTGTAGAGAAAAGGGTTACATTCTGTCAGCAGCATTTCCATTAAATCTCTAATATTGTCAGTAAATGTATCTTTTGTCATCAGTCTCAGTGGTGTATTTACTTTGCCGTCATCTCTACAAGAGTTATTTTTGTGTTGTTTGTTTATCTTATTTATTCGTATTTTATTCTTCTGTGTTTATAGTACTGCTTTAAAATTAATTGGTTGGTCTTTGTGGTTTTCTATTAAGAGGAACAGATAGCAAAAACTGCAACAATAACTAAAAATGAACTAATTTTCTCGTACAAAACTATCATGCTTAATCGTTATTTGGGAGTCTACTATTCCTTTTAATCTGTTTTTGAGTAGTACATGATCTCCAATCTCAGAAAGTACATGTGCAACTCAATAAATTAGAATGCTGTGGAAAAGTTAATTAATTTGAGTAAATCAACTCAAATTGTGAAACTTATGTATTAAATAAATTCAATGCACACAGACTGAAGTATTTTATGTCTTTGGTCCTTTTAATTGTGGTTATTTTGGATCACATTTAACAAAAACCCACCAATTCTCAAAATTTTAACAAATTAGAATACTTCATAAGACCAATAAAAATAAAAATATTTTTTTTTTGTGAATTGTTGGACTTCTGGAAAAGTATGTTCATTTACTGTACATGTACTCAATACTTTGTAGGGGCTCCTTTTGCTTTAATTACTGCCTCAATTTGGCATGGCATGGAGGTGATGAGTTGGTGGCACTGCTGAGGTGGTACAGAAGCCCAGGTTCCTTTGACAGTGGCCTTCAGCTCATCTGCAATTTTTTGGTCTCCTGTTTCTCATTTTCCTCTTGACAATACCCCAATGATTCTTTCTGGGGTTCAGGTCTGGTGAGTTTGCTGGCCAGTCAAGCACACCAACACCATGGTCACCTAACCAACTTTTGGTGCTTTTTGACAGTGTGGACAATCAGCATCTTCAAAAAGCTGGTCAGCAGAAGGAAGCATGAAGTGCTCCAAAAGTTCTTGGTAATAGGGTGCAGTGACATTTGTTTTCAAAAAATACAATGGACCAACACCAGAGATAACATTGCACCCCAAATCATCACAGTTATGGAAACATAACACTGGACGTCAAGCAACTTGGGCTATGAGCTTCTCCACCCTTCCTCCAGACTCTAGGACCTTGGTTTCCGAATGAAATACAAAACTTGTTCATCTGAAAAAAGGACTTTGGACCATTGGGCAACAGTCCAGTTCTTCTTCTCCTTAGTCCAGGTAAGATGCCTCTGACGATTTCTGTGGTTCAGCAAATTCCTTTACACGTCTGTGTGTGGTGGCACTTGATGCCATGACCCCAGCTTCAGTCCATTCCTTGTGAAGTTTATTAAAATTCTTGAATCGATTTTGTTTGACAATCCTCATAATGCTGCGGTTCTCTGGGTTGGTTGTGCATCTTTTTCCTTCCACTCAACTCTCTGTTAACATGCTTGGATACAGCACTCTGTGAACAGCCCGCTTCTTTGGCAATGAATGTTTGTGGCTTACCCTTCATGTGAAGGGGGTCAATGATTCTCTTCTGGACAACTGTCAGAGCAGCAGTCTTCCCCATGATTGTGTAGCCTAGTGAACCAAACTGAGAGACCATTTTGAAGGCTCAGGAAACCTTTGCAGGTGTTTTGAGTTGATTAGCTGATTGGCATGTCACTATATTCTAATTTGTTAAGATAGTGAATTGGTGGGCTATTATTAAATGTGAGCCAAAATCATCACAATTAGAAGAACCAAAGACTTAAACTACATCAGTCTGTGTGCACTGAATTTATTTAATTGAGTTGAATTACTGAAATAAACGAACTTTTCCAAGACGTTCTAATTTATTGAGATGCACCTGTATATCAACCCACCTCAGGTATTCTGTCAATTTGACGAAGAAGAGTTACAGAGTAGACCAGAGGTGTCAAACTTTATTCCTGGATGGCCAACCTTGCTTAAAAAATAAATAAAATATAAAATAAAAACAGCCTTAGCTGGAAGTAGAGGAGTAATTCTTAATTTATGTTGGCAAGTGACTATACTTTACAACAGTTGAAATAAACTTTAAATACCAATCAATCATAAAATTTTGCATGTTTGTATTCTGTAGGGTAAACACAATTTGTGTACTGTTAAATTTTTGTTTTAATATACATATTTAATTATGTTTGAGAGATTGCATTTGTAACAAAATATGCATATTCCCGCCATACCTTCGAGATTTATCATGAAAGGTAATTGCAACAATATAACATAAAAAAATAAAGCGTGAATATAGGTGTGAATATATTGTGAATATAGGTTTTATTTAATATGCACAATTGTATTAAATTGTTTTTTACAAATAATACATATTTTGTTATATTTGACATTGCTAAAAAGAACATTAATTTGTGTATTTGGTGTAATGCAATGTTTTTCCATGTCAGAGACTTAATTTATGTTTATCTGACATTGCTGAATTAAAATGGTCTTAACACTAACATTAGTAAATGTTTTTAATAGCATTTTGTTCACTTTTTCCCTTCTTTCCTGATAGGAAGTGAAGTTGCAATAAAAGAGTGTTGTTTGATTAAATCTACAGATTTGCTAAATATTACAAGGACAGAGATGGCACAGAGACCAGGACGCTTATCAAGGGTTATGGTATTCGCTTTGATGTCTTGGTATTTGGCCAGGTCAGAGACTTTAACCTTTCTAATGTAATATGTTATGCAAGTTAGCATCGACGTTTAACACATAATTGAACGTATGTTTTTTTACACATTTGAATACAATAATTTCAACAAACATGGGAAACAACAGCTAATGAAAAAACACTGTAACGACTTTTCAGTGCATTTTTCAGTGTCATTTAAAAAAAAATACTGCATATTAGAATGATTTTTGAAGAGTCATGTGACACTGAAACCTGGAGTATTGACTTCTGAAAATTCAACTTTGCCTTCAGAAATATATTACATTGTAAAGTATATTAAAATAGAAAAGATTTATTTTAAATTCTAATAATATTTCACAATATTAAAGTTTTTACTGTATTCTTGATAGAATTAATGCAGCTTTGGTCAATATAACAGACCTGTGGTTATCTGTGATTGGATTATCTTGACATTTATGAAAAGAAAGCAACATTACAAAGAGCTGAGCCTGAAGTATACACATGTTGATGACTTTGGACTTATGTAGTATGAGTATTTATGCTGTCATTGAACATACAAATGCTTGCTATACTTCTTAATAAATGTATTCGGTGTTTTAACATCATCTTAGTTAACTTTTATGGGATTTAATTCCTGCCATGATTCAAAACTGAAAATACAGTTCTGAAAAGTTGAAACTAAGTAACCTTTCTGTAATTGTTTAAAGCAAGTCGTTCTTGTGTCTCATAGGAAACATGACCCCTGTTGGCGAAGCACTGCGGTAACGCATGCATCCAGCAGGGGTCAGTAGAGAAACGTTTTTCTCACGATTCCTACTTCAGAAGGAAGATCACAGTGACCTTTTCCTGTTTTTCCTCCCGTTAATGCATGATGGCGGCCGCGTTGAGAGGGAGGCTCGTAACATTGGTCAAGGTGAGTCTTGACAACCGGTGCTGTCAGTTCACAATGACATATGCCTAATTTTTTTGTCTGTGTCACACGGAAAATACAAAAAATAACTAGGAAACGAAGTCTGAACGGCAACACATTGGGTGTAACATTGTACATAGTAAAAACATGAAATATCAGATGACAGCTCACAGGAGAGGTCCCTTAGAAATTGTCTGGATGTAAAGACTTAAACCAATTTACCTTAACCTCCTTTACATCCGTTTACACAGCGGTGGTACTTTGGTAAAATGATGGTATATGTTAATTTAGACTCTGTTTTTATGTTTTAATGACATTAAGCTTTTATGTATACTATACAATCATTTAATGGAATAGAGAAAATTCTAATTAAATATTAAATCATACTGGTGGTGCGATACATTACATTATAGGCTAAACGGGAATAATAACATTTATGCAAAATTGCTTTAACGAATGCTTATTTTACACAACGCTTATTCAAAATTCAATTAAAATAAATAGATCGATATCTATTGTCAGGGCTGTCAATAATTTAGTAAAATTTACTTTCTATTAGTAAACTTAAAATGTTAAAAATATAGCCTCATCAAATGGCCTGGCCACATAATACATATGTGAAATGCATTTTCAAACTATACAGGTGATTCACACAAACTTATTTCCAATGACTGTATGGTCCTTAAACTGTCATGTGTGTTAAATGTGTCAAATGCGTCATTGACACACTGTGATGCCCGCTGTAACAGTACTTGACCTGTGACATCTTTGACCCCTCAGGGTTTGAGTGGTGCCCGGTTTCAGCCGTTATGTGCTCGCTCTCTGAGTTTGACCTCCAGTCAGAATGTTTCGGAGACTCCCCCGGCGCGGGCCGACAGCACCTTTAAGGTCACCATGGTCCCTGGAGATGGAGTTGGACCTGAGCTGATGACCGCTGTCAAAGAGGTTTTCAAGGTACTGGTGTACTTTCTCAGTCATATTGTTGTTTTTTCAGACACAAGTAAACATTAACACTGATTATGATATAATAGGCTTTATTGTTTTGGGTTAAACATCTTCCCACATTCATCCTGTGTTCCAGCTCGGCCCTCTCTCATCCTCTCACTTGCTCCTAATGCCTTTTTTGCCTCGTCCTCTAGGCAGCTGATGTTCCTGTGGAGTTTGAGGAGTTTCATTTGAGTGAGGTGCAGAACATGGCCAGCGAGGAGAAACTGGAAGAGGTGTTGACCTCTATGAAGAACAACAGAGTCGCCATCAAGGGTAACATTTCTAACGGCTGATCATGTCGTAATATTTTGGCTGGCAATTTACAATTAGTGCAAGCTTACTTATATTCTGATGTGCTGACAAAAAGCTAATTTGGCATTTAAAAGAAATGCTGATTCAGTTATTTTTTTATGCTTAGGAAAGATTCACACTCCAATGGAGTACAAGGGTGAACTGGCATCATATGAGATGAGACTGAGGTACTACTTTAACATTTTACCATTGCTGCCATGTACTGCTCATTGTACTGCTAGTTTTTGATTGATTGATTGATTGATTATTTCTTGTTTTCTGATGTGCAGGAGAAAGCTGGACCTGTTTGCCAATGTGGTTCATGTGAACAGCCTGCCTGGATATAGCACCCGCCACAATAACCTGGATCTGGTTATCATACGGGAGCAGACAGAGGGAGAATACAGCTCTCTGGAGCATGAGGTATTTGTCATGTTCAAATCATTAATTTCTGTGTGAGGTACAGATGTTTTGCGGTTTTGATTATCTTCCCCTCCCATGGGCTGTTGACCAGATATTTGAGACACTTTTGAAACCCGAGAACCAGTGTCAGTTCTTGAATTAAACTTTATTTTGAGCTAATTGATGAGATTCACATATTGGGCTGAAAGATCCAACAGATCTGGAAGAGAACATTGCCAGTCATTTAAATTTAGGTCTAATACACACGCAAAGCTTACATATTGCTTACATAGCATAATGAGCTTTAATCATTCTTTGTGCCATTTTTGTTTTTATGCTGAGAGATGTGGTTTCTGTTAACTATTGTGATATTAAATTTTAAAAAAGAAAAAAATCTGTCTTTCACTTTTTCTGTTATAGGTTGCATTGAGTAAATACAGCTGGATAAAGAAAACTGTGTCAGTCTTCATTTCAGGCTGCAAAGTTACAAAATCTGATTATTTTATAATGATTCTTTTCTATACCACTGTAAACGTAGACTTTAGATTGTCCCCTACATTACCAGGCAAACGTTTTTTTTAAAAGACATAAGGCTGCATTTATTTGATCAAAGCACAATAAAAACAGTACAACTGTGAAATGTTATTACAATTCAAAATAAAAATAATTTTTTAAAGCGTGCATCTGCCGCTTTAAATCTTCGAGCTCGTTACAGCAGGATGGATTCTGATTGGATGTCAATGTTTGTATATTCATCAGCTGGAAAAAATCGTTCTGAAAATGATTCCAACAATACCGTTTCTCTATGCCTTTATCGTTATAGTTGTAGTGTGGACTCTGCTATTCTTTAATATTGAGAACGATTTTTAGAACGATATAGTTATCGTGCTAAAATAAATGGGCCTTTTATTCCTTTGATGGAAATCATTACTCCAGTCTTCAGTGTCACATGATCCTCCAGAAATCAATCTCATAAGCTGATTAGGTGCTCAAGAAATATTTCTTATTATTATCAATCTCAAAAACAGTTGAGCTGCTTAATAGTTTTGCGGAAACCATGATATATTTTTTCAGGATGTTTGATGAATAGAAAGAACAACATTTATTTGAAATTGGACCCTGTTGATCAACTTTTAAAGAAAGTTGTATTAAAAACAACTAGTGTACATTTGCATTATGAGCACCTCTGTGTTTGTAGAGTGTTTCAGGAGTGGTTGAGTGCCTGAAGATCATCACCAGGGAGAAATCTCGCCGCATCGCAAAATTTGCATTCGACTATGCCACCAAGAAAGGCCGCAGCAAAGTGACTGCTGTCCACAAAGCAAACATTATGTAAGTGGGCCATGATTATTCTGCCATGCAGTTTTAAAGCTAAACACATAGACATGCTCACCTCGGATCATCTTTGCAGGAAACTCGCGGATGGTCTCTTCCTGCAGAGCTGTGCGGAAGTGGCTGAACTTTACCCCAAGATTAAATATGAAAACATCATCATTGATAACTGCTGCATGCAGGTATAGTGTCTTGTCTTTTATTTATAATGAATGACCAGCAATGAGAATGGCCTGTGTATATATAATATGCTGTATTTTTCGGACTATAAGTCGCACCTGAGTATAAGTCGCATCAGTCCAAAAATACGTCATAATGAGGAAAAAAACATATATAAGTCACACTGGACTATAAATAAGTCACATTTATTTAAAACCAAGAGAAAACATTAACGTCTACAGCCGCAAGAGGGAGCTCTATGTTTTCAGTGTAGGCTACAGGATCACTGAGCAGCATAGAGCGCCCTCTTGCGGCTGTAGACGGTAATGTTTTCTCTTGATTCATTTTTAGTTAAATTCTCTTGGTTCATGTGAAATTAATTTTGATAAATAAGTCGCACCTGACTATAAGTCGCAGGACCAGCCAAACTATGAAAAAAAGTGTGACTTATAGTCCGGAAAATACGGTATATAATTGGTATATTCTTCTGTGGCCCACAGCTGGTCCAGAATCCTTATCAGTTTGATGTGCTAGTGATGCCAAATCTCTACGGCAACATCATTGATAACCTGGCAGCAGGGCTGGTGGGCGGAGCCGGTGTAGTTCCAGGCGAGAGTTACAGTGCCGAATATGCCGTGTTTGAAACGGTTGGTGACTAAATCTTGTTTTTCATTCCTTTATTCATTCTACATCCACTGTAACAGTTTCAGACCAAGAATAAACTGCTTTGCAGTGTGTATGACAACTTAACAGTGATTCCCGTCTTGTATTTACAATCAGGGAGCCAGACATCCCTTCGCTCAGGCTGTCGGCAGGAATATCGCAAACCCTACTGCTATGCTTCTCTCTGCATCCAACATGTTGAGACACCTCAAGTGAGAATATTTTACAATATTACTGTATTTTTGATCGAATAAATGCAACTAAGTGAACATAAGACTTCTTTCAAAGATGTTTAAAACTGTGTCAATTATTCTAAACTTTTGACGAGTCTTGGTAATTGTATTTATGTAAGTGGGTTTCTCCTTTTAGTCTTGAGTATCATTCAAACATGGTGTCTGAGGCTGTCAGGAAAGTCATCAAGCAGGGCAAGGTAAGAGATGATTGTGTGTGTTTGTGTGATCATGTCTGAATGGGAGGGAAATGTGTATTGTGTGGCTGATAGAACTATATGCATTGTACATACCATATAGAGAACACGAGTGTACGTGCAAGTGTGTTTCAATGTTTTTCTGTGGGTTCAAGATGCCAAGTTTAGTATTTATGGACGTTTATGCATGTAAATCTGTATATTCCTGGTGGCGCTGGTTTTCATCCTTATTGGTTGGTTTCCCTTTGCTGTTGGCTTTGAATGAATGACCCTAACTGCAACACAACTTTTAGATTTTTAGGTGGTGTTGGCGCAGTGGATAAGACACATGGCTTTGGTGTGAGAGACCCGGGTTCGAATCCACTGTGAGGCACCAATGTGTCCCTGAGCAAGACACTTAACCCCTAGTTGCTCCAGAGGCATGCGACCTCTGACATATATAGCAATTGTAAGTTGCTTTGGATAAAAGAGTCAGCTAAATGAATAAATGTAGACTTAGTCTTATATATTAAGACTGTCATCTTATTTAAAGACCTCAGGTAAAAGTCTGACAAGGGCCTTTTTATTTTTCATCTTGACACGTTTTTCGCCACAGCCATATCACCCTGTAGCCTAAGACTGGTTGCCCCACAGAAGCTAAGCAGGGTTGAGCCTGGTCAGTACCTGAATGGGAGACCTCCTGGAAAAACTAGGTTGCTGCTGGAAGAGGTGTTAGTGTCTCTCTGCTCTCCACCTGTAGCTGGTGTGTGGTGAGCGCACTGGTGCTGTTGCCCTGTGACAGCCGTCGCATCATCTAGGTGGATGCTGCTCACTGGTGGTGGTTGAGGAGAGACCCCTCATGATTGTAAAGCACTTTGTGTGTACAGCAATACACACTGAAGTGCTACATAAATGCTTCATTCATGCTGATATTAGTTAATGCATGAACAAGCAAAGAACAATTGTTTTTATTAACTAATAGCAAAGAGAAATAAATGGTGTAAAAGTATATTGCTTGTAAGTTCATGAATTAATGGTACCTTTTTGTAAACCGGTACAAAAAAACTAACAAGAACAATCGAAGACTTTTATGGTTTGCTGTTGCCAGTTGAAAGCATGTGGTATATTTGATGAAGGAATTGGGCTAACGGACGGAAACGAAAAAGCCAAACTAAAATACCAAATCTGATTTCATGGGGTCTTGAATCCATTATTATCATACATTCAGTTCACTGACACCGTCACGGATGTCCCTCAGTGTATACATTCAACTTCAGCATTGGCATTTCTAGAAAATGTACTCCTAATGGAAACTCTGTCATGCAGTCAGACTCTAGGCTTCGAGTTTGTGCTTGCCCATGAATTCTGATGTGGTGTGAAGACCTGTCCTCCTCTGCCGCCTCATCCCGTTCTGGGTGTGCTTGACTGTCTGTGTGTATTTGCCTGTGCCAGGTGAGGACTCGAGACCTCGGGGGTTACAGCACCACTGGTGACTTTGTCCGTGCGGTTGTGGCCAACCTGCGCCATCGGACTGTTTGAAGATGCTTGCCAATGCCTATCCCTGATCACCTCATACATGCCACTTTATTTTAAAGCAGCCCTGTCATATTATATTTTGTTTCCCATTTATTGCTTTCTTTTTCTCTCATTTTTCTGACTGGTTACTGATTTTCTGTTTATTTTTTATTTTTTTTAATGCATCCATGTACATTTATTTTCATTTCTGTTTGTCACAGTATGCATCTTTAACCTGATTTACACTTCTGTTTAAAAGTTTGGGGTCGGTAAGATAAAAAAAAAAAGTTTATTATACTCACCAAGGCTGTATTTATTTGATCAATAATGCAGTAAAATTGTGAAATACTATTACAGTTAAAATAACTTTTCTATTTTGAAAGAAATGTATTTCTGTGATGGCAAGTTGTGATCCTTAAGAAATCGTTCTAATATGCTTATTTGAGGCTTAAGAAACAATTATCAATGTTAAAAAAAAAAACTTTTGTGCTGCTTATTTTTTGTGAAAACTGATTCTTTGATGAAAAAGTTCAAAAGAGCAAAGTTCAGTTATTTGAAAAAGTCACCCCAAACTTTTGAATGGTAATATATGTCTGACATTGCTTTCCAGATTTAAGTTAAAATGTAAGTTTAAGTTAAATTAAAAAATAATTAAATTAAATAGATAAATTAGATAGCTAACTTTAGTTTCTGCATGAGCAGCAGAGGTCTTATTCCTGCTTCCATATAATCTCTGTTTGGGGCTGGTCTTCGTCATATTGCCTTTGTGATTGCAGGACCTCTGTGAATTTGATTCTCAGACAGTTTTCAAAAGCTATTGGGCACATTAAGTGCCTGGAGTGATACTTGATGTTTTTGCCCTTTTTATTGTTACTAATGTAATCCTCACTAATCAAATCTGCTGCTGTCATAAGTCAGATGGGCAATTACTGGATTGATCTGATAATGCAAAATCGCAAATGTTCTGAGCAGGAAGTCTGCTTCCTGCCATTGATGACCAGCTGTGGAAATGATGACAGATTGATATCAAAGGCAAATGAAATCACTGCCTCTCAGGCATTTGTAAACTTACCTCAGTCATGGCGGTGCTGATCTGACATGTTGTCTTTATATTTTTCTAAGCTCAGCACATTCAGTGTTAATATTTCAACTCTTACTTTGTTTGGGAAGGTGGAGACCACACATTTCAGGTTAAAATAATTTCAAGGTTGACTCATGCTTTAGATGAACTGACCAATGTTTCCTCGAATGTGATTTTTTTTTTTAAGCCAAAAAATAAATATGTAAAAACAAAAGTGTCAGTTTGTCTGGTTGTATGTGGATTGCTTGCATTGTTTGAAGACCTTCATCCTCATTTAATATTCTCAAAATAAACATAATACTGTAAATGTGGTGAATGTTCAAGAAGTGTGTGTGAGGACAAACTGTTAGTTACAGATTAAGTTATTCTTTTAAGCTGCACCATAAAATGTATAATATTTTATTGCTCTTTTTGGTGTAGGTTCGCACCTCAGACCTGGGAGGCTATGCGTCAAGCGAGGAG
>NC_039288.1:9160265-9232830 GCF_003368295.1 Carassius auratus | reverse complement strand
TTTGGCTGCGTGGCTTTGCAGACCGGGAAGAGGATCCCTCCCTGTGGGCGTAGCCTTGCAAGTGTACAAGTTTCTGCTCCATCTGTCTGAGCTGGCGACGGGCAGCCATGAAGATCCATGCATAGATGGCCAGCATGGCAAAAAGCGGAATCAAGACGCAACCGAAAAAGTTGAAGTAAACCATGTAATCCATGGTGACCACCTTCTCGAACAGGCACTCTGTCATACCTTGAGGACAAGTACTATTGGTTCCAATGACGACCCGTCTGTTCCAGCCTAGCATGGGGGTCAAGCCGATGACCACTGAAAGAATCCAGCATACCGCAATGATGCCTTTGGCTCTTTGGCCTGTGACGAGGCTGTTGTACCTAAGCAAGACAAAACAAAACAGACATGAGACAGCAATTAAGGAAGCAAGTATGCTATGGATCACTATAGTGATAAGCATGCAAAGTTGGTCATATATTAAAACTCTATCTGCCTTAAACAATATGTTGATATTTCCTGAAGTCCATCCTGAAGTGGGACTTACTGTTCTGAGCGTGAATACTGTCAGGGCTGGAAAAGGCTGCACCATTTTTTTCTCAAATCCACACATGCATGCACTGAGTTCGCTCCTGGGAAATGTCCATTGTTTAGGTGTTTATGCTGTGGTAATTCCTGCCCAAGTGCAAAATACCAGGATATGTGCTAATAAGAAGCATAAATTTCACCTGTATTGTGCCTATTCTTAAAATAATACTTACAGGCCTTGTTTTTGTATGACTTAACCTTAGCCTTGTCATTGATATTATTAGAAACCATGAGAAGAACTGAGTTGTTCAATTAAATCAGGAGTTTTGAAGATCAAAAGTTGAAAAACTTTTCAGTCTTTTTAGAGGTGGCATAAATGCAATCCAATTATTCCACCTTAACTATTATAGAACAAAGCTAAACAAACAAAAATTTGTTAACACATTTTTAATTCAATTAAAATAACCAACTCGTCAGAGTCGGACAACACTGGTTGTTCTGTATGTTTTTGATTCCCTAAAATGAACCAGCTCATAAAGGTTATTCATTCGGGAGTCGGACGACATTGGTTGTGCTGTATGTTTTTTATTTTGTAAAAGAGCAGCTCATAAGAGTCATTTCTTTGGGATTCGGACTACACTGGTCATGCAGTATGTTTTTGATTTTCTGAAAGAAACCAGCATTTAAGAGTCATTAATTCAATAATCAGACCGCAGTGGTTGTGCTTTATGTTTTATAGTCATTTGTTTGCAGGTTGGAATATTACTGGTTTGTTTTGTATGGATTACTAAAAATAATTATTTGTTCAGGAGTCAGACTACCAATGGTTCTATTGAACATTTTACTCAGTAGCTTCTAGTGAATAGTATTGCCAAAAAAATCTCACAAACCCTAAATATAAAAAATAATAAATGGTTCACCTCAAGAAGTTTCATTAAGAACATTACTATATTGAGACCCCCACAGACCTCTGATTGAGAAATCTAGAACTAAACTTTAAGTGCTATAATAAATTATTGCATATTAGCAACTGTATAAGCATCAGTTTACATGCAGTTTGGAATACAGCTGTGCAAAATCCACCGCCGTTATGCATTTCAGACATCCCATCATGCAGACAGCCCTGCTACATGTTTCCTTTGCCAAGGGCAACAGTTGGAAATGGTGGTCAAACATCGATTGTTCCAAAAATCCTTGGGCTTATATCAGGCCCATCGAGAACAACAGTGGCTGCTTCATTAAACCCAGAGGACTTACAGGGCTCCAGTACTACTGGTACCTCATTCACACACCCACAGAGACTGGAAGCCGGCAGACCTTATGTAATCAACACCTGCCAGGGATTTTGCTGTCACTGCTGTTCTCTTACAATGCTTCGGGTGGCTCAATCTACACCATGAGCAGAAATGTGCATCACACCCTCCATGCAGCCAAGTGGTAAAGTCCCACACCTTTCAGCTACTGAAAAGTGCTGCTGAGAGCGGCTGTGCCAGAGCATTTAAGAATAACCATTACAATGTTCAACTCGAGTGCAAAATGCCCCATGATAAAGACTCCACAAGAAAATTATGTTTAAAGAAGCCCTGTTTTGATAAATATCACTGGACTGAGATACATTAAGCAATAAATACCACGGCAGTTGTGACCTAATGGTTAGAGAGTCAAACTTGTTACTTGTAAAAGTTTGCAGTTTTGAGACTCAGTACCAGCAGGAGTGAATGTTCAGCACTTTCTTCCAACCTTCAATACCACGACTGATGTAAGACCCTTGAGCAAGTCACCGAACCCCCATCAACTCCCTGGGTCCCACAGCAAAAATGGCTGCCCAAGGCTCCATGTGTGTGTGTTCATGTGTGTGCGTTTGAATGGGTTAAATTCCAAGTATGGGAAACCGTACTTGGCTACACCCGTCACTTTCAAGTATCACTTTTTGTTATGTATGTTAAAGACTTGTTTTGAAAAAAAAACCTCAACATAAGTATTACAATTCCACACAGCTTGTGCTACAGACAATGAATGATACCACAAATCATGTGGTTTACTGTGCAGAGGTGTGATATTATTTTTAAGGGATCAGCCCTATGATTTACAACTGACGTTATAACGACTGAAAATCCCCCAGGCTTACACTAAAAAAGGGAACCAAGTCATATCTTGATCGATTTGAAAGTTTTGTAACAAGACAGACATTAAAAGGGAAATTATCAAGATAAAGGCAGAGAGAGTCACGAAGTCTAGGAGCCTTTAACTTCATATCAAAACATTTGCAAAATACAGATAGGCCTAATACAGATTAGAGAATGATAATATATCAGCAAACACGTAACATTTGATTAAATACACATGTAAACACCGACACAAACACACGCACATAGACAGTGGGTCTCCAGTTGCTCCAAACCTGTATGGTCTTTCATCTGAAGAAGAAAGTTTGAATAACTATTTTGTCCATACAATGAAAGTCAGTGGGATAAAAAAAACAACAACTCTCTACTCTGCTCACTTAAATTTTATGGACAAATTGCATTATTTTATTTATTTTGTTCACATTCTTCAATATATTTTGTGTCGCAATAACATGAGCCTGAGTAAATGATGACAGTCTTTTACATTTTTTTTAGGGAACTATATATTAACTTTTGGGTTTAGTGTAATTTCTGCAGCACCAGATAGTATAAAAATAGCATTCAGAAAGTAATTGTTTGGACATTATTTGGACAAATAGATGCACTGTAATTCTATGTGATCTTCGATACAATTTTTTATAAATTTTTACCTTTAATAATAACCAGTTTTGAATGTACTAGTAATAGAAACTCTATGGTTTTATGTTCCTGCTATAGGGTATTTGTAAGTTTAAGTAATCTTTCAATCAACCAATATGATCAGTAATCCTCTTCTTACCAAAAGCCTTCAGCTATTACCTGAAACTCACAACACAATCATTCACTCACCTCAATGGGATCTTGATGGCGATGTAGCGATCCACGGCGATGGCCAACAAACTGAAGATGGAGCTCTGTGTGAGGACCAGCACGAAACAGGCAATGAAGAGGCACCCATGAAAATGGCTGCAGAAGCCCGTGCTGATGGTGACCGCGAACGGAATGGCCAGGAGTCCTACAGCAATGTCCGCCACGGCCAGTGACACCACGAAGAAGTTGGTGATGCTCTGGAGGTTACTGTTAAGGCAGACGGCCCAGCACACCAGAACGTTCCCCGCCACGGCCAAAACTGCAATCAGGAGCTCAAGAACAATGTAGACGAGTGAAGACATGGTGCCATCAACCGGTGTGAAAGGACATCCTCAGGGACACACATAGTTGTGCTCCCGATAATTGCTCAGTGGGACTTCACTCCGCCACTCAATGGCTCCTGCAATAGGTGTGAGGATGAGCCAATCTGACCATTCCTCCTGAATGTATGATATCTTTTTGAATGGAAAGAGGGGATAGAAATAACCTGGTATGAGCTTTTGAGATTCTTTGGGGTTCACTTTGAGGAGGTGACCATAGGGTCAATGGAGACACCCCTCTGTAAATCTTGATTTACCCATTCACCAGCATGTCCCTTAGGTCCAGCTTACTTCAGCCTTTCATTGAAAGCCTTAAAGTAAACAGCTGCCAGATTGAATGAAGCAGAATGAAGTAGACCTTCACTGAGACTTCTTAACCTGTAAAAAATAACAATCATATCAAAATTAAAGCTCAACCTCTTTGGATCACAAGACTTTCTACATGGAATGGATCAGTTTTTTCATAATTAAATGAATAAATGGTCATTTATATCAGTTATTTGTTTTATATTATAACATACACATTCTTTTCAAAAGTTTGTGGTCCATTTGATTAAAAATACAGTTAAATATTATTACAATTTAAATGAAAAATTAAAATAAATAATTTTGCATTTAGTTGGGTTTCTAGCATGTCTGCTTAGAAAAGCTGAAAAAAAATAGCAGTTTGTTATGGGTTGTCTGAGTCTGAAACAGTGTCATCCAGTTATCTGTTTCAATTTGCAGCCAGTATCTATGTAGATGGCTATCTAGTAAAAAAAAAAAAAAAAAGACCACCTCCGAGCCATATACAGATTCCAAGGCAGTAATTCATGTGTCTTGTGTTTGACATGCCCCACGGGGTAAAGGGGTGGGGTGAGCAGTAGCTCATTATCATTTAAAGAGACATATCGCTGTGAACAGAGCTGCTCTTGACAAGGTAAAAAGGGTTTTGTTTTAAATGAGACATCTTAGCCAAAGTATGATACAGACATTTCATAAAGACACTAAAGAATCATACCAACTTGTGGAAAATGGGCATCCAATGTCACCTTTAAAATAACAGATTTTTGACTTTTCAGTTTCACATGATTCTTCAGAAATCGTTCTAATATGCTCATTTGGTGATTTCATATTATTGTTAAAAAACAGTTTATTTTGGGAAACATGACAAATTTCTTTCTAGTTAAAAAGGACATTTGTTTGAAATATAATTATTATATAAAATTAAAAATGTGTCTAAGCTCTACTTAATGATCTCTTATGATCTTGTCAAGATGCTGGTTTGCAGTGTCCTAAACGAAACATACATCGGGGCTCAAGGCGCAGTCTTTTTGTCTCATCTTCTCCAAAATTTTTTAATTTTTTCACTACATGCCGTCGTAAGATTAACTGTTTGCCTTTCACTGGCGCTGATCATATAAATTTAATATCTGTCCCCTGCATGGAGAATAAATCACTGTCGTCTTCATCGCTTAGCCCGATTCATGCTGCATTGTTTAATGCCTGCTCTGTGAATAATAAGGTGCTGCTTTTAGCCGATCTCATCTCTGATAAAAAACTTGGACTTCCTGTTTTTAACTGAATAATTGCATAAAGGAGATGATGGACGACTGTTTAATCAGATTACTCCTCCTGGTTTTGGAACTTTATATCTCCCAAGGTCATCTGGCAGAGGTGGTGGTATTATTGCTGTCGGCAGTTTAATGTCAGTGCTGTGACCATTCCTCAGTTTTCTAAATTTGTGTGCTTGGTCTTAAGTATCTATGCCTCTACTTCTACAATCATTGCTACTGTCTACAAACCACCTAAAATTAAGTCACATGCAGCTTTAATGTCTGATTTTGCTAACTTTATGACAATGCTGACCCTGAAGTTCCATAGAATCATTTTTGTGGGGGACTTCAGTATTCATGAGGACCAAAGTGACTCTGTAATGGCAATAGAATTTCTATCATTAATGGACTGTTTTATTGGTAACAAGTCTGATACATTGCAAAGGTCATACACTGAACTTTGAGCTTGCAAATGGCACATTTGCATCTCAATTATCATCTGTTGACATTGGTCTGTCAGACCACTCAGCTGTCTTCTTTGATTTGGAATTACATCGTCCAAGTGAGCTACCACTCAAACTTTAACATTCTAGAAGTGGAAATCTATTGATCAAACACCTTTTTTTGAGTTCTGTTGTTTCAGTCTTATGTGATTTGCATTTAACATCATTGGAAAAGAAAAATTCACAGTTTCAAAATTATATATTATTATTATAATATTGCTAACTAAGACACTTTTGCTACTCTGAGGACACGCAAGGTTACTTTTGCTCATTCTGCTCCATGGTGTAATGACATTCTGGTACATAGAAGTCTGCCTGTCTGAAAATGGAGTGTAAATGGCGACACACTGGCTTGAATGATGTATATTATCATTACTACATTAAAGATTGCTGCTGTAACCCCTGTACCTAAAAAATTAAATGTTGCTCTGACTTCAATAACTTTCATCCTATTTCAAATCTCCCATTTTTGGCAAAATTACTTGAGCGTATTGTTGCCTCTCATTTGAGTAACCATATCACTGTTATTAATCTTTTTGAACCTCTTCAGTCGGGTTTTCGTAAGTTTCACAGTACTGAGACAGCCTTCAAAGTCAAAGTCACCAATGATTTGTTGATGGCTTCTGACTCGGGTGCAACATCTATTCTTATTCTTCTTGATCTAAGAGCTGTGTTTGATAATGTGGATCACAGTCTACTACTTATTCATCTTGAAAGAATGTTTGGAGTGTTTGGGACTGCCTTAAGGTGGCTGAGGTCTTATTTTACTGACAGCTCCCAGTTTGTTTCTAAGAGTGGTTATAGGTCTGAGATTAGTTCTGTCTCAACTGGAGTCCCTCAGGGGTCGGTTTTAGGTCCTTTACTTTTTAACATTCATTTGTCATTTGTTTAGGCCACCTATTGAGATTGTTCAGCCTTCATTACCATTTGTATGCCAACAACACACAGATTTATATACATTCAAAACCTCATGAGCACCTTGACATTGCTAATTTGTCTGACTGCATTACTTTAGAGATTAAATTTTGGATGGACAATAATTTCTTGTACTTGAATGGTGGTAAAACTGAAGTTATACTCATTGGTTCCCATGATTAAATTTCTAAAGCTGGTTGTCTGTCACAGAGACGAGTGAGAAACCTTGGAGTTATTTCTGATGCAAATCTGTCTTTTGATTCTTTTTTCCACCTCAGAAATATTGCAAGATTGCGTGTACATTTTACAGTTGCGAAAATGCAAATGAATTCCTTTGTGGTCTCATGGTTAGACTATTGTAATTCTCTTTTAGCTGGAGCTTCTAAATCTATACTTAATACATTGCAATATTTACAAAATTTAACTGCTGGGATTTTAACTGGGTCTAGGATTAGCAGTCATATTATTCCTATGTTAGAATCTTTGCACTGGCTCCCGGTCAGGTTTATTTTATTTCTTAAGTACTTGAAAGTGCTCAGTCCGAATTGTTCAAATATGTTTGGCTTCGAAAATACAGAGCATCTAAAAATGTCTGTCTGTATGTGTAATTAAATCAGTTTGGCAATTCACTGACTATTTTGGCTCATTTATTGTGGTTTTGTGTAGGCTTATCTAGAATGAATTGAGTAACTGCAACATGCCTTCCACTGTAGACCACATTATCTTTTATTGTTTTAGAGATTTCTTATCTTTTAGCTCCAGTCTGTTTGATCAGGCACAAAAATGCCACAGTCACTCTTCCTCTGTGTTTTAGTGTTGCTGTTTGCTTTTTTTAGCACAGCGTGACTTTGGTATGTCTGCAGACTCCCTCAAGTGATTTAATGACAAATTGTTCCCAAAGCACAGTCCTGGCATGTTGCATTTTAACAACTTTTGCATCTGCATTCATCAGTCTACAAAAAACTTCCTGTGCATTAAGACAATGTACTTTCCATAACTGGTTAAACCCTTATGAAATATCATAATATTAAGCATGATGTCCGGACTTAAAATTATATACAAGGTTCCTCACAAGTCATGTGTATCACGTCTTTATTATAAAACAACACAAAAAAAAAAGGGTGGGAATGCAGAAATACTGTTTGACAGATGTCCAGCGAGCATGTTCTATGTGACGGGAAATGATGCTTAGCGTTTGGGGACTATGATAAGAGTGCACTGCATGCCAATCTGTCATTCAGAAAGCATACTTAACAGTTATCTTAGTCATTCTAACATAATTATTGTCTTGTTAAGATGAACGTTTACATCACAAGTAATTTCAATTGGTAGGATGACATCATACAGTAGAGAAACGCATTGCTGATTACAAAAACTTTTTCTCAAAAAAGTAAATAGACATTTAAATGAGTGTTAACACAATAGAAAAACAATGTCTGAAACTTTAGGAGATATTTGTGTCAGAATTCTGTGATAATTTAGCCACCCATGTGGTTAAACAGCTGTACATTTACGTGGAGTACAGCAGAGAAGGATGCTTTATATAGCTGGTAAATTACATCACTGTTCTTTAAATCATACCATGTGGATTTATGTAGATGTGTTTAACATCAAAACTTTAGCTTAAAAATATTAATTATAATCTTTAAGAATTTTATTTATCTATAAGGTAAGGTGTTCATTAGAAATGCTCTAGCTGGATATCACTGTTTTTAAATTTGACCTGTTTTAATCCACTTTTATGGCCATGAGGTGTGTCGAATTATTAAAATATTTAATAAAAATAAAAAAATTAATTAATAATATGGTAAATACAGCAGCTTCACAGTTAAAATAAGGTCATAGAAGTGAATGCATAGCTAAATACTTAAAAACAATATGCTCTTAAAATAGTTTTTAGATGGAATTATTACATCATATGAACGTCATATTGGAGACTCCTGTGACTGCTCGTCATGTGAGCTAATTATGCACACTGTAAAAATACACAAAATTAGTGAGAAAAGTTGTGACATTAATTAACTTTTATATATAAAATTATGAATTCATAGTTTAGACTAAACAATTACAAGTGCAATCCAGACTCCCTCTGGACTAACGGGCTGCCAAACTTACAAAATGTAACATTCAAAGTAGAACAACAAAGTTCAATACTTTCAGTGAAATCACAAACTTTACTAGTAAACAAACACATTTACTATGTGTTTACAATGTAAGAACACTTCCGTTACTCACTTTAGCTGTGTACAAGCGTGTTTCCGCAGCGCACCTGAGTTGTAGGTTTCTCCACAGGCATGCTGTCATTTCTGAACGTCCAAACCAAATCATTCCACACGTTTTATCACCCGGACAAAGTAATATGCAAAAATGCACTACTCTGAGCGTGTTTGGTCAGGGCAAAGGCGAGTCGAGTGTTATCTTTCCTCCGCTCCGTGGAGTTGTGGTGACCACAGACAAGTGCGCGCGCTGTCACTGTGACACTCACGCGCTGTGAGAAAAAGAGACCCACGTCTGGTTGGTTTTCGTGGTTTGTTCTAGGCTATTCGAGTTATGCAAAGTACATTAAACAAGATGTTTCCCTCCCTACAAGACCATTGTGGGTGGTAACATCTTCATCAAGCTGTCATACTGGCAATCTTCATAGTCCTGCAGTTACGATAAAAGTTAAAATGGATTAGCCAGCACATTATCATAAATAACAAATAAATAAAAATAATTAGTTTAAAAAAATTAAATAAAAATATATGACAGCAAAGAATACATAAAAAATAAATAAATAAAATAACGTTAAATTACTAATAAACAGTGCATAGGCCTATATTAAATATGAATGAAGATGAATGTCACAAAGAATTCATGTATAGATCAATACTTTCCAGTAGTAAAAATAAATGGCTTTATTAATCAAATAATATGGTAGGCCAATATTCAGGTAGAAACTTTTTTTTTTTTTTTTTTTTTACATTTATTCTTTTGAGATAATCGTGCACATAATCTTGTTTTATAATGACATAAGAATAAATATATCTGATATGACGTTTACAGTAAAACACGACTGCGTTTTTAGCAGAGGAATTTAATTCGAATCTTTTCGTTTGTATGCGGTTTTCATCGTTAGTAAGCCCGATTTGAAATCACGCAGACAGTACAATGACTGATGTAAACGTACGTGATGATAAGGAAGTAAGGGACCTGATGGTCACCGTGAGGTTGTGTGGTTTCTCACGTACTGCCGAAACATCCTGCTTCACCTCAGGGCCACATGAAGATAAACGTATGTAATCAGCAAACCAGAGGCTGAGGTCCACCCACCACACTGCAATGACATTTCTTAATGTTTTGGACCTAATACATGAGCCCAAGACTTTTTGTGGCCGTTCAGTAAATCAAAATCACAGCCTGCATGCTCAACTTTTACCACAGCCTTGTTCGTGCAGAAAGCCCTCGGCACAAATATAGACACTGTACCTCAGATTGCCAGATACAATCGGTGTGAAAATGAGAGGTTATTTTAGTAGTAGGAGGAAGTTCTTGAGTACAGCCGTTTAAACAGACCTTTTCTGCTGGCTCACTTCTTTCTTTCCACAAGGGGTAGTTTAGATTTTTTTTCTCCCGTTTTTAAATCTTCCCATAAGTGCTATGTGTGACTTCCAGGAAAGGTTGTATTACAAAAAAAAAAAAAAAAAAAAAAAAAACGGAACAAAAGAAAGAAAACAAAAAGAAGGAGTTCAGATTACCATCCATTGTATAGTTTCATGCTAGTGTGCCCTTGGAATAACCTACAAACTATAAGGTTAATTTAAAAGTGGTGTGTGTGCTTGAGCTCTAATGCGTGTCTGTACACCAAAGCATATCGGATTTAACATCTTGGATCTAGAAGGACAAACCTGCTCAAGCTTAACAAAAATGTGCTGAATTTATGTTCCATAAAAGTTATTGTTTACAGGTGCCAGGAATGACCCCAGAGACCAAGAAGAGATCAATATATCAGTGTTTAAATAAACATAAAATTGAAGGGTGTTACAACAGTTATTATTTAGTATTATTTACTATTGTGTTATTTATTAATCATTTCAATTAGCTTTTATTTTAATATTTTCAGTTTTATTTTAATGTTATTAGTTTTTGTTTTATATTTAGCTTTTAAATATATATATATATATATATATATATATATATATATATTTCAGTTTTAATCATTTAAACTCATCTCTATTAGTTCCCAAAACACATTGCCAATAATTTTAGTTTACAATAACACTGGTTACAACAATACGACTGTATTTGTGCACACAAATTTCGCTCTCACAAAACTTTGCTAACAGGAAACCTTACTTTATTTTTTCAAAATCCTCTCCTTGATATGACATACAGTGCTTTAGGAATCTTTCTTGAAACAAAGTATTGGTAGCGTCAAAAACACGTTCCAGGATTTGTACAAACACGAATGAAGTTTTAAAGGAAAGCACAGCAAGATATGAAGTGATCTGGTTCAAATCAAAATCTTCACATCAAACTCCACATTAGGTCACAACCTACATCTCACAAGATGATCCAAACAAAAATAGTCCTGGTCACTAATGACCTTTTCTAGGTAATTAATTCAATGTCAGTGTCAATGACATTTCCACATGTAAACAAACCGATACACCACAGAGGATTCTCAAACAAAATCTATCATTTAAAACACGACAGTTACTTAAATGAAATAAATAATAGTTTTGCAACAAACATGACTTGCCCTTGACATAAAATTCAGTTTGAACTGCTGTCATTAGCGGCATAAATTTGCTGCAACCCACATGATCCCTTTAAAAAGGTCTCGATTTAGCAAATTAGCCACAAAACAAACATACCGGTATTTAAAAAAAGCAGTGCATTGAAGTCAGCAGAGCATGTTTATCAATTGTGCTATTGGCTATTTCTTTTCCATGTAAGGCTTTGGTTTGTATGCAGAGGTTTATCTTTGACTAACATACAATGTATAATGGGAGAGGTACAGTGCATGATTTAACCATGAGCCGACAGTGCGGATGGATTGTAGACATCTTATTTCATATTTCATACCAGTGAATACACATTCAGCCTTTTTTTATTTGTGCTTGTACACCCATATAACAAAATCTGAATCAGCAAGCTTTTAGAGCTCAGCTCGCTTTATATGTCAAATACAGATTAGTAGTGCGTTGACATAAAGGACTGTGCTGATATATCAAACAAACACACAAAAAAAAACTCATGCAGCATTTACAGTGACAGAAGATCAGCTGGAATGAGCATTGAGGAAAAAAAAACATGTCTTTCCAAACAGCTTCATTACAAATTACATTAGATTCAAAATTAGCTTTCGTTTAGTGTATAAAAACTAAATTAAAAACATTTTGATATCAAAAGAACTAGGTTGAACGTTAAAGTAACAGTTCACCCCAAAATAAAAATTTGCTGCAAATGTATTTACCTTCAAGATATTCAAGATGTAGATAAGCTTGTTTCTTCATCAGAACAGATTTGGAGAAATTTAGCATTACATCACCAGCTCACCAATGGATCCTCTTCAGTGAACGGGTGCCGCCGGAAGGAGAGCCAAACAGCTGATAAAAGCATCCCAATAATCCACAACTAAATCCACATGACTCCAGTCCATCAGATAACACCGTGTGAGGTGAGAAAAAAAAAAAACATGTTTGTAAGCAACACATCCTTTCTGATGGCACCCATTCACTGCAGAGGATCCATCGGTGAGCAAGTGATGAAGAAAAAGAACAACAACTCATCTACATATTGGATGGCCTGAGGGTGAATAAATTGTCAGCAAACTTTCATTTTTGGGTTAACTACTATTCCTTTAATGTCTTTTTTATTAGAAGAAATACTAAATAAATCAAACGAGACAGATTTGAGCTTATTTAGGCTAAGGAAAAACAAAAACCACCATTTGTGGTATCACTCTTTGGAATAAATAATGATAATCTAAGACCAATACTGGCATAGTGAGGCTATCCTTCTGAGAAAACTAGAAAAAAAAAGGCATCTTTCAAAGGCAATCGTATTCTGAGATACACACTTTTGTTGCTCGGTTGGCACAATACACTTTAAAATATGGTTTGTTTATTGTTTATATAAATAGTGTAGCAAAGTTCTTAAAGGAAGTTGCTGGCTCATGAACCCACCGACCTCCCAATTCTCTTCAAAAGTGCTGTTCAGAGAAGCTTACTAGGATCTGGCCTGTTTCTGCAGCCATATAGGATTTTGGGAAAACACTGGAAGAAACAGTAAGCTGAGAGTCGATCAAGCTTCCCCTGTTCGCAGCTAAGGCCTCTGGGAAATTTTGTTGCATCTTGGGAGTATTATTCCACAGTAAGGAACCGAGGTAAGACTGAAGCCGCCAATACAGCCGTTCAAGAAGATTATCAGGTCTCAAAATACTTATAGATGGCCGTCACGTAGGTCATGACGCTCTGCCAGTCGGGTCTTTCTGTGTGCACCATTTCACCAATGTCCTGTCAGACAGAGAGATTGAGTCAGATGGGGAACTGGTCAGGAAAAATGATGTTTGTGTGGCACAACTATCTAGCCAAAGCTTGTTAAGCAAAGAGCAAACAACATACTTTATGAAAGCGTTCAATTAATACCAGGTGATGAATTAAATCCTGCTGCCTCTTTTCAAGACAGGGAACATACTCTCTCCACTGAAACGGCTAAATAATGTGATATTACTACTATTACTACACTGTCTATTTAAACAATACAAACTTAATTGGATCACTCTTTGTATGTATTGCCCTTTTTACCACATGACATGTTAAAACCCAATAAAGATTTTGCAACAAGACCAAAACAACAAAGGCTTATCTATGATTTTATGATTTTATCAAGATGATATTTATATAGAATGAATGGTAATGAAATGACAGGGTGGAAGTGAAAAAAAAAAGCATTCATTTTAATAACATAGCTTTAATCAAACAGGCTATGACAATAAAACACTTGAATGATCATAAATTAGAAGGAGCATTGAAGAAGTCGCAGTTGAATATTTAATTTTACTCGATATGAGATGTTATGTGAGGGAAGTGAAGTCATTGTTGGTTGCATTATTGTTTTACAGCTGCAGATAGTATTTATTAACAGGGCAGAGAAATCTTCTAATGCTGAAATTCAAAACAAACGAAGATTTATTCAACAGATCTCAAAGAGATTGTACATCATTCTGAGATCGTATATATTTCAACAGAATTTCATTAAGAAAGATAAAAAGGCTTGGATAAAAAAAGGCCTCCTCTAAAAGGAAAGTCATTAAAGTGCATTTAAAAATATGCTCAGCAAAGCTGCATTTATTTGATTAAAACAGTAAATATTATTACAATTTAAATATATCGGTTTTCTGTTTGAATAGATAAAAAAAAAAAAAAAAAAAACTTCCTGTCGTGGCAAAGCTGCATTTTCAGCAGTCATCACTTCAGTCTTCAGTGTCACATGATCCTTCAAAAATCATTTTAATATGCTGTTTTACTGCTAAAAAGCATTTCTTATTATTATCAATGTTGAAAACAGTCGTGTTCCTTCATATTTTTGTGGAACTGTGATCAATTCTTTCCAGGATTCTTTGATGAGCTAAAAGCTCTACCGAACTGCATTTATTTTAAATCGACACCTTTTGTAATATTATAAATGTCTTTACTGTCACCTTTGATTATTTTAATCCACCCTTGCTTGAATGAAAGTATTATTTTTGAATTAGGTTCTGAGGCACTGTAATATAATGTATATATTAATTAGCTTTGACGTTTATATTAAACCCACCAGTGTGGATTTAATTCCCACACTTTCTGCTGCCTGGAAAGCCAAAGTGAAATTCCGCCTCTGCAAAACACAAGCAAGAAGAACGGATGTCAATATATGAAATTATATGCAAGTCTTCTCTAAAATATCTATTTTTTGTGCTAACTGATATTCAAGAAGGGAACATTTAGGTTGAAATCAGGTAAACTGGACCGAAATGTTCAGCCAAATTCAAAAGCTGTCCAATTGACCTGAACTCACCCTGTTGTGTCTTATGTGTGTGAGCGTACAGACCTTGTCCTGGCTGTTGAGCTCGTGGTAAGGGATATGTGCCGGCAGATAGGTGTGAAGAATGGCACAGAAAGCCAGCCCATCATTCCAGCTGCTGCTGAAGTTGGTGATGTCAATGTTCTGCGTGTTTGCGGAGAGGGGAGTAAAAAGATCAAAAATTACAATTTCAGTAGATGAACTGATGGGATTGGGTGGGTGATTCAGGGGACTGATGAAGCAGTGAATCTTTCGGTGTCCCTGTGACATTATGGGTGTAGTTAAGAGCCACAGCTGTAAATCTTGACAGAAATAATGTCTTTTTTTTCCCCAATGTTTACACAAACGTTGGACACATTGCTTTTCATACAATTAAGCATGCCTATCTTATTTGGAGACACTTACAGCTAGGGTGACCATATGCGCCGTTCATACGGGACAAGTCCCAGCCAGGATTTTAATATTGCCTAAAACATCCAGGTTTTGGCTATTTGCACTGTGCAGGTTGATCGTTTTGTAACATTCATGAGAGCTATAAAGAGCAGAGGAGAGGGCTCCTTATGCTTTCGAATCGCTTTCATGTGTTTGTTCGTTCGTTTTACTTGAAGCATTGTGGCGCACTTTGGTTTTTTTTGGGATTTGTGCTCAGCGACGCTTCAAGGCAAATCGAACGAACGCGTGTGCATATTTGCATCGCTTTGACCGTTCCCTCTAGATCTCACCTTCTCACACGCAGCCCCACGATTGGTCGATTATGTACAATACCTGCGTGTTATTGGTCAAACTTCTCTGGAACGTGTCCCGTATGAACGGCGCATATGGTCACCCTACTTACAGCGCATGTTGACAAAAAACCTTATCTTTCTACATGCATTACATTACACGCAAACATTACATTGTTTGTTTAGTAAATATTTTGCCTATTTAGTGCTTTCAACCACAGATAAGGTCATTTTACTGAACATGAACACAAGACACAATATTTAACAAAATTCTGTTCGTAAACAGTCCTGAATATGTGAATATAAATCTCATATTCCATGTAAAATTACATACATAAAATGCACTATTTCTGGGTCAGAAATGGTTTGTAAATAACAATAGTTTCAAAAATAACATGTTTACAACACCTACACCTAGATGGATGAGATGTTTTCTAGATACACTGGTGCACACCAACTATTTTCTCATGCACTGCCACAAAATGGAACCAAATTGAACTTTAATGCTGTTCTGAGAATAGTGTTCACCTACTTCTTCATATTCACTCACTGACAGTCTCACCTTGTGCTGAAGTGTTTGTTCAACAGCCTTGCTTATCTGTATCAACATACTTCACACATGCTTCAATCCATACACGGAAGTAGCCACCCGACTCGTTGGGGCCATTTATGGTGTTGTTGTGACCAGGAAAGAGGCTCTGCGTTCATTAATGCCCTCCTCAGATCTACAGTTCTCACGTGTTGCATATGTACATAGACTACTATTCATAATTTTGTGGCTGGTAAGACTTTTTGAAAAGAACTTAATATGTTTATTCAGCAAGGGCTTTAAGACTTCACATTGTTACAAAAAATATATATTTCAAATAAATGCTGTTCTTTTGAACTTTCTGCTAAAGAATCCTGGAAAAAAGTATCATGGCTTCCTCAAACGGCTTTCTACTAAGACGTTTTTTACAGTGATAATAATAAGAGATGTTTATAACAGAGAATGATTTCTGAAGGATCATGTGACACTTAAGACTGGAGTAATGAAGCTGAAAATTCAGCTTTCCATCGCAGAAATCAATTGCATTTTAAAATATATTCAATTAGAAAACAATTAGAATAATATTTCCCAGTATTACTGTTTTCACTGTGTTTTTGATCAAACAAATGCAGCCTTCATGAATATAAGAGACTTCTTTACCGTTCCCAAATTTCTGAGAGGTAATATTGGTGCAATTATGATAAAGCAGCTAGCAAGTATAATTAAAAAGCATCATCATGCTTTTTTTTTTCTATTATATGTGTTTTTTGTTCTCAAGACTTGCTTTGTTTGTTAAATCTGGAATCAAGAATGAAATACGTAGGCTGTATTGTGACAATTTACTGGAACTGATATTTGTTCACCCATTCCTCTGATCTACATTCGAGTTTCCAAAAGAAACAAAATCACTCTCTTTCAGATTACGCTATCACCCGCATCCTCTAGCAAAAAGAGGAACAGCCTTTATCAGATGTGGCAGGCCGGTGTAAATGTGCAAAGGGATGGCGTAAATTGGCAGAGCTTTGTGGCAACCCACGGAGAGTGGAGTGGAAGGAAGTGATGAGTTCATCAGAGTGGGCCACAACAGCAGGAGATGGAGAGGCAGGAACAGACCCGGGTCTGGAGAAAACCAAAGTGGTATCACTGATAATGATGCCCTGTTTTTCGTCAAGAGATCTGTGCTAGCACACTGACCACTGACTATGGTAGTGCTTTTCATAGTAAGTGTCCTCAAAAAAGTATTAGGATACTATTAGGATACAATGATCTGCACCTCTAGTTATTTCCTTAAACACCTGTTTGAACTTGAGAGGAACTGATTTAATAAATACAGTAGGACCGGGAACATGTAGTAAGGAAGTTAAAAAGGTCAATTTTGTTTTCAATTCAACTGTAAATTCCTTAAATTGAATTAACTGTTATTTCATTCTTCACTAGCAAGTTACATCCACAACCCGATCCTCCCTTACAATTCAGTGTACAAACTTCAGCCATGTTGTTTCAAGCTAAACGAACGTCAGCACAAAAGAAGCGTGTGAAGAGAGTGGGTTACGACGACATCCAGACATCCTCCCTGTGTCCTCTCTCGTTTGTGTGCCAGTGTTCAAAGCAAGCAGCTAATGAAAAGAGGTCTTGTGTGCAAAAAAACAGGAAGGCCCGGGGGAGAGAGCATTAGGATAATCACATTGAAAATGGAGAAACAGAGGCAGCTTGCTGCAAAAAGTGCACTCCAAGTGAAGCCAGGCCGCTTGTAATGAACACATTAGAGTTTCAGTGAAAAATGGCTTTTATCCACTGGTGGACATTTCCATCAATCACATGCACACTTACTGAGAGACAGACAAAGATGCAGAGAGCAAGAAGGCGACAGAAAAATGCTGGGTTATGGGATAGCGGTGTCAAAAAGACAAAAGAACTCCCAAAACTGAAAGATGGAAAAAAAATGTATTTGCCTGGAGGTGATCAAACTGACAAAAACTCAAAACTGCACATTTCAGAATCTGTGGAATTAAAAGGAAAACACGGCTATAAATCACAAATCTGTGCCCACGAGGGTTCTATGCTCTGATTGGCTGAGAGGTTTTCTGTTTGTGACATGGGGCACAAAGCAGGGGAAATGTAGCACACTTCCTGACTTGAGGGAAACCATGGTAACATCATGGTCCGAAACCCTCTCTGAATGGTAAACATTTAAGATGTTTGATGGCAGAAGAGTCATTGCAATTGAAGGTAAATCTGTACGTTGTGCATGGCCATGTTCCATTTAAAAAGCAAACACACTCAAACAAGAATGCCTGAATGATGACAACTGAAATTTCCCAAGTGAATTTACAAATTGTAAGCTATCCTCAAATAATGAAATAAACTTCTAACAAAGTAAGAAAAACAAACAAAGTTGAAACCACATTGAAAACCTGTCAGTCTTATGATCAGCAAGGCTGTAAATATACTGTAAAGACATTAATATTATGAAATATTGTTTTCATTTGTAATATTTTAATATAATTGTATTTACATCTATGCATTTAAATGTATTCCTGTGATGGCAAAGCTGAATTTTCAGCAACATTACTCCAGTCTTCAGTATCACATGATCCTTTAGAAATCATTCTCGAACTATTTTCTGCTAAAAAAAAAACATTTTTGATAATTATCAATGTTGCAAACAGAAACAGTTTCTATTTCTCATGATTGTTTGATGAATAAAATTATTACTTGTGTGTGCATGCGAGTTGTATTTAAAAAAACTTTTTTAAAGTTTTAATTTCTTTTAATACCTCAGGCCAATATATATTATTAATCGGGGTCAATATATAAATTCATGTTTTGGCCACTAATCAATATGATGGACATTATTATAAATGCAGATGTTTATTTTATAATAACCATTTAAACGAATAAAAAAAGGGTTTGGCTGATACCAATGTGGCAATCAATATATATTGTGCATGAAATAAATATATATATATATATATATATATATATATAGACACACACACACACACACACACACACATACACACATACATAAAACCTGTACCTGATAACCCTCAGTCTTCTTCTGGCACCACCTGAGCAGAGCATTCCTCTTGGATCCTGCATATTCCCTGGCTAACGCAGACAGAGGGTCCTTCCGTTCCTCTCTAAAGAGACATCAATCACTTTAACAACACAGTTCCTTTGTATTGGATTCAACTTTAATAGCAAAAACCATCCTTCATTTTTGAGCGGAAATTCTATCGAGATGCACTGACCTGATGGATGCACCAACTTTAAGATCTTTCCGACACTGCCACTATAACAATTTATAGATTGATTCTGTATTGTAAAAACAGACCATCTTCCCTACACAGAAATGTCAACCAACTGCACTAAAGAGTATCATTATTTTAAAAATTGCAGTAATTTCGCTGGGGTATATTTTTAGAAATAGCTAAAAAAAAAAAAAAATTGAATGGGTCAAAATGATGAATTTTTCTTTTATGACAAAAATCATAAGGATATTAAGTAAAGATCATGTTCCATCAAGATATTTTGTATATTTCCTACCGTAAATATTAAAATATTAATACTACATTTTTGATTAGTAATATGCATTGCTAATAACTTAATTTGAACAACTTTAAAGGTGATTTTCTCAGTATTTTTTTATAATAATAATGTTAATAATTATATGTTGTTTATAATTTATTTCTTTTTTTTTTTATATTATATTATATTACATAAATAACAATAAACAAAAAAAAAAAAAAATCGACTTTCAATCAGCCAGCACTTGAGTAAAACTAGCTTCTACCAGAACTTGGTTCTAGCTGGATTTTTCCAGCAAGGAAGTTAATACTACAACCAGAAGGAAATGCTTTGATGATAAAGGAAAGTACAGAATGATTTGTCTTCCTACAATGGTCTATTCAAATGCCACAGTGGACCTACGGTCAGGTTTCAGGACAGGCAAATGAGTGACATCCATTATCAAAACACTGAACTGTCAACACCGCAGCGAGCAGACAGAGACAGAGAAGAGTGTGAAACAGAGACATCTGGCCCACCTGACAGCAAGAAAGAGTCTTCTAGAAAGTCAACAAAAGAAGAGCCAGAGCAGAGATTAACATAAAAGAGATGGAGGCAAATAGAAAAACACTTACCGTAAACGTCCTCGTGTGGTGGGCGTGACAGAGGCAGTCGGGGAAGAGCAGTTGGACGATAAAGACAGCTGGGGAGAAGACGAGCCCAGCGCGAGGACTGAAGATGCCGTGGATGCATCGGTTACCGACAAATCTCTCTTTAACTCTTCGCTGCTTCTGCGAGAAACTGACAAGTAGAAGATGCATGGACAGTTAGATAATGATTACAAAATCAGTGTGCCGTTAAATGAATAGTTCACCCAAAAAGGAAAATTTGTTGAAAATGTATCGACCCACAGGCCATCCAAGATGTAAATGAGTTCGCTTCTTCAACAGATTTGGAGAATATTGCATTAAACATCACTATAATCCACAATCAATCCGCACAACTCACTGCATAAGTTAACATCCTGTGAAATACAACGCTGTTTGTAAATAATTAATCCAGATGAATTAACTTCAAATCCTCACTTCTCCCTAAAATACAAGTCTTTTAATCATAATATTGCTTCCATATGTGAAAAGTCATGTTGTCTGAGGTCCCGTTTACACTAGTGCATTTTCATTTTAAAACGACATTATAGAATCAAAACGATCTGCGTTTACACTGCCGTTTCAGAAACGATCTCCGTTTACACTACATAACTGAAAATGCATGTCACGTGACCATTCATGCACACTGGGCATGCACATAAAAAAGTCGGTTGCTAGTCACTGGCATGTTTAACAATGAGCTTGGTGGAGAGGAAAAGCAAGAATGTATTTTGTGTGGACAGATGATGAGGTGGAATTGTTACTCAAAGTAACTAATCATTACAAGGTGGCCATGACACCCGAAAACGTTGATTAGGAGCCATGCCAAAACAAATACGGTGACATACTTGACAAAAGATACGTTTACACAATCGTCAAGGATGCGCAGAGATCACGTGGGCAGCCACGTCATCGTTTTCGCAAAATCACAGTTTTCGCAAAATCACCGTTATGGTCCCTTTACATTAAAACGCAGCCCCGGAGTGTTCAAACTAAAAAGGGGGGAGCAGCGTTTTCAAAAGCCTCCGTTTTCGAACGTGGAAAACGCCAGAGTAGTGTAAATGATAGGCGTAACAGTTGCAAAAGTTATGTGTTTTCAAACGAAAAGCACTAATGTATATGGGGGCCTGAATCAGGAAAGAAATATGCACAGATCAAGCACTGTTTACAAGCAAAAACGGTCCAAAACAGTCCTAAACAAATATGTTGATGGATTGTGCTGTGCACAACTAGAGATGGACCTTTTCACTAAATGAAGCCTTATTATGATTTATGAACTGGTAAATTTGCCAAAAACTGACAATTAAAAGTTAAAGCACCTTGATGAATTTGTTTCTTGTTTGCAGCTTTTCGCTCCGAAAGACATGATCATGATGAACTGATCGAGTTGTGGGGATTATTCGTATATTATTGTAATGTTTTTATCAGCAGTTTGGACTCTCATTCTGACGGCACCCATTCACTGCAGAGGATCCACTGGTGAGCAAGTGATGTAATACTACCGTATTTTCTGCACTATAAGGCGCACTTAAAAGCCTTTAATTTTCTCAAAAAAACGACAGTGCGCCTTATAACCCGGAGCTTTTATATATGGATCAAGGCGCTCTGTCAAAATATTGACATTTCCTTTAGCACAGCTCTATCTAGTGGATGCATAACGCAAACCCAGTCAAACGTTTGACTGCAGTATCTTCTATTCCATGCGCCTTATAATCCGGTGCGCCCTATATATGAAAACAGTTCTAAAATAGGTCATTCACTGAAGGTGCGCCTTATAATCCGGAGCGCCTTATAGTGCGGAAAATAAGGTTAATTTTTTTTACGCAAATTTTCATTTTTGGGTGAATTGTTCGTTTAATGTCACAACACACAATGGGCAAGTTGAATAACTGTACAGTCGAGTACATACATACCTGATATGGACTTAGTTGAATCTATGTTTGTCCCCCTCTGGAGGCTGCAGCTGGGGCGTGTTACAGGTGAGGTCCGGAGGAGGTGGTCTGCTATTGAATTATATAAAAACACACATATAAATCATGACAAAGAACAACAGGCTTTATGTGGCATGACTAAGCTTTTGCTCTTCTAAAATAAATATCCTGCTTCCTTCTCAAGGCCTGGCACACAATCTCAGTGGTCATTAACTGCAAATGTTAAGCCTGAGGGAAACGCTACAGCACAATTACACATGACCTTTAACTCTGAGTTCGCCTCTGGATAACTAGATCAAACCAGTGTGAGGGAAGACCAAAAGATCAAGGAGCTAGATTTCAATTGTGACTAACGTCAGCGCACCTGGTATGCTCAGGTCTGTGTAGCTCGGCCTCTTGTCCAGCGCTGACGACAGAGGTTTGACTGAGCTTATGGTGTGCCTCTGTAAAATACAGAAAGAAAAAAAAACATGCATAAAGGCAAAACAGGGCTGGGCAATATAGCCACAATAAATAATAAATATTGGTTACATTTATATATATATATTTTTTTTTTTTTATTATTTGCTCTGAAGTGGCTGACCAGGGTGATTTTGAAGGAACCCTAATTTCCACAAAACAATTTTTGCCAAGCAGATTTAAAATAACAATAAAAATATAGGGAGGTTTTTCAAAAAATTATAACAAAAAATAAATAATTTATAATAATAATTTTGTGGTTTACATTTTTTTTAAAGTGCTATTATAGTATTTATTAATATTTTGCATCGGCTTTAATGTTTCGATTTTCATTTTTATATTTTTAATTACATTTTTCAATAATTTCATCATTTAATGATTTTTATATACATTTTAAAATGCATAATGGTTTTTATATATTTTATTAAACTTATGTTATCAAATATAGGTTTTCACTTAATATTTATATTTTGCTTTATTTCAGCTTTCTTTTAATTAATAAAACCATACATGAAATAGTTTTAGTTCAAAATAATAATTGATAATATGGACCAATTTAACAATACAAAGTTCGAGACATGTAAATTCATGGAACATATTGTAATTTAATAATAAAACCTGAAAAATACCAGACAAGGACTCTTGAGACTAGCCTTATTACAGTCTTTATGCATTAAAATGTGATGTTGCGTCATTATATATTCCTAGCAAAATCATTTAGAATACATCATAATATACAATATATAACTCAACCCTAGCTCACAGCGCAGCTTTAATAAATTCAATGAAGTTATGTTAGAGCTCAGGTGGTTAACACAGTTAGTTGTGAATTGCTGATGTTTTTAAATCACTGTTGTTTTTCATTGCCTAACCAGATAAACAGTACTGTCCAGGCCAAGAAAAATGGTCAGTAATTACCATTTCTAGAAAAATTGAAGGCTTTTTCTTGTGCCCCAATAACACAATTTCACAAATACATGCTTAAGCAAGTACATATTGACTTTCTACTAAAAAACAGGGCTTTATGAAACACATCTGACAATATCAATGCATGTAATATCTTGCTGTGATACTTTGGGAGTGATGTTAAAACAATATTTCTACCAATATAACAATATTTCACTGTCGCCATGATGCTAGGTTGATTGCAAGGCATTATTTTACTGGCCCAAGTTAAAAGTCCACAACAAGAATCTATGATTTCCTGGTCCTCTGATTTAGATCCCATCCTTCAGTGCCAGTCAATGGAATTTTTCCATGTTTTATTTCAAATTGGATATTCAAATGTAAACCTCCTTCTCAACAATTAGCATGATTTCATGTCCATAGCACACAATGTTCTGAACAAGCACCGATAATAAACTTAAATTCACCAGAAATACACTACAAGATTTCGGTGCCTTGCATGTGTTTTGTACTCAAAGTACGTCAAACTGCCTAATTTTTTTCTTTCCTTACAAAACATCCTGTTTTGGCACATTTTGAGGAAAAAGAACAACGAAGCAAAGGACATCCGTGGAGGACGAGTGTGAGAGCAAGAAGGAAAGCACAGCAGGTCTGGAGATCTCGTCTGACAGACAGGGGTGTTAGGTCAGAAAAATCCCCATAGAGAAGAATGCAGACATCTGCTAGAGTGATCAGAGAGACCCATCTATCCCACTGCAAATTCAGTTAACTTTTAAGATTAGGTTTTTTTTCAATGGCTTTAAATATACTGCCCAAAAAAATAAATAAAAGGGAACACTTGTGGGTTACATTGTGTTGTTAAGTGTTCCCATTATTTTTTGAGCAGTATATATATAAGACAAACAGACTTCCATTCAAAGGTTTGGGGTCATTAAGATTTATTTATTTATTTGTTAAAGAAATTAATACTTCTATTCAGCAAAGATGCATTAAAATGATCAAGTTTGTCATTAAAGACATTTCAAATAATAAACATATTTCAAAAAATGCTGTTTTTTTTTAACATTCTATTCATCAAAGCATCCTGAAAAAACATTTCACAGTTTCGACAAAAATTTTAAGCAGCACAGGGGTTTACAACATTGAAAATAATAAGAAATGTTAGTTTGACAGCAAATCAGCATATTAGAATGATTTCTGACTGATCATGTGACACTGAAGACTGGAGTAATGATGCTGAAAATAGTGAATGACCTAATAAATTAATTGCATTTTAAAATATATTCAAATTTAAAATGGTTATTTCAAATGTAACAATGTTTCACAATAACTGTTTTGCTGAGAGACCTCTTTTCAAAAATGATTGGAATATCTAACTGACCCAAACTTTTGAACAGAAGTGTAACTATTTTAAGTATTTTGTAGGGCTGTCAATCGATTAAAATATTTAATAAAATCAGTGCCGTTAAAATTAACTTGTGTTAAGGCATTTACGTTTTTACTATTTTGTTTTTGCAATGACTTCAAACTTCAAATTTATTTGTCATGAATACTCTTATTTTATAAAATAAAAATACTTAAAAAGTTCAAGAAAAATTATTAATACATAATCATTATTAACAGATATTAAACAGTTGGGGATAGAATAGGCCAAAACTATATTGTGCATTTATCATATGACTATTTCCATCCTTTCATTAATTCTAATGGTTCATACCTGCATAGGAGAGACAGCAGCGGCTGGAGGGGTTTTGACGGGACTGGGACTGAGAGGCGTTCTGGAAATAGCGGCAGCGGCAGCAACAGCAACATCAGCAGCAGCGGCAGGACTAGCTGGAACAGGACCTGTACATAGAGAAACAGATGTGATTTATAAAAAGAAATGGAAGAGGTTTTTATATATTTGTATGCCAACCTATCAAATGGCTAATTTGTCATTTAATGAATCTCATCATATATTTAACCACTTGTAATATTTTAACAACCTACAACCTTAAGGCAACACATGTAGATCCATAAACACTAGGCCACAACACCCTAAACGTGAGGCATCATCATAAATCTGCATGAATTTATGAACCTTGTGAGGCGCTGTCGAAGCTCTTGATGAGTGTTTTGACTGTGGGTGAAGGTTCAGAGGAAGTGGAGGACCGTCTGCTCAGGCCCATCCCCTGCCTCAGTGCGGCCAAGTCTCTTTCCACGGCATTCATATAATTATACACTCGGCCACGCTCCTCTTCCTGGCTGTAAGACACACACTGATGCACTAATCATACGCAAATATTTGCACAAAAATAAATCACACAACCTGTCTACATCCCTGTTGTCACAACACACTGCATTGTACATTTTCATGACACCTTGTCTTACTTCTTGCTCTTTAGTTCATCCAGCTCTTTGTTTATCTTCTCATTTTTATCCTGAGCTTCATGTAAGCGGCGACGCAGGTCTCCGATCTCCTCCTGAGCTTCTGTCTTGATTTCGTTGGCGATTACGACCGCTGTTTGCAGATCAACTTGGAACTGACGCCACTCGGCTGATTCCTCCTGTGAGTGACAGGTGGCAATTCAGTTCTTTTGGAAAATTAACGAATTAAAAAAATTCTATAACAAATGGAACACTGTGATATACACAGTACAAAGGAAGCAAATAAAAAGGGAAAATTTACCCGCAATTTTCTGTGAAGAACTTTAATCTCTTTCTCCATGTCATATTTCTGATCATGTAATTTTTTGATAGAATCTGAGATGGAAAAATGACAGAAATACAGATTTATAATGAAAGCTAAATATCAATCATTTGTTCCTGCAAGTTAATTTAATTATATTTTCTTCTTCTTTTATTCATAAAAATGTATTTGTATTGATGTTAAGGTAATATTGTATTGTATATATTGTATAAAATTATCAAGTATGTTGAAACTGAAACTGAAAGCTAAAGAAAAGTCAGGTCATGACAATATCTGTATAGTCTACTCCGATAGCTCATTGCCGCCTCTATGTGGACAGAAGCCTGAATAACCACAAGATAATGAAAACAAAACATATTTGGTCAACACCAGAAAAAGTGTGGGTGGATTAATTATAAATACTTTTTAATGACCATCTTGTCATATGACTTACTCTCCAGGTCAGAAATGATGAGGTTGTCATGGAGCTTGACAGCACGATGCTGCTCGACTTCATCCTCTAGCTCAAAGATGGTCTCCTTCATGTCAGCGATCTCAGTATCCTTCTCCTCTAGCTCAGAGCACTGCTGCTCCAGGAGCTGCTTCTGCTCCACTAACTGTGCCTGGACATCATCACGAAATGCTCGGAACTCACCCTCAAGCTTCAGCAAACACAGACATTTCACATTACAGATACATGTTGGAAAATATACAGTACACTGCTACTACTACCACCTGTAGGAACAATAACTGTGCTTTAAAGGGATACTCCACCCCAAAATGAAAATATTCCAAAACCAAAAAACCTTAATTTGTCGTCGGAACACAATTTAAGATATTTTGGATGAAAACCGGGAGGCTTGTGACTGTCAAGTAAATTGCTCTGTCAAGGTCCAGATAGGTATGAAAAACATCGTCAGCGTAGTTCGTCTGCCATCAGTGGTTCAACTGTAATGTTATGAATCAAGGAGAATACTTTTTGTATGCGAAGAAAACAAAAATAACAGCTTTAGGGGCCGTTCACATATCACGCCTAAAAACGCGTGGAAAACGCTAGGCGCGCCGCTTTTTCCTTCTTTCCAAAGCGCTCGGGCAGAAGCGCTCCTGAGGCATCTGCCTTTGCTAAGCAACCATGACGTGCTCTCTCCATGAAGACGCGGAAATTTCAGCAAAGGATAAATGGATTTGCAGCACTAAAAATCGCTTGCAGTAGCTATGCTACTAAATGTATTTCAAAATGGCAATCCATTATACAGCTATGAACAGCTGTTCCTTCATCTTGGCTGAGTTTTCAACGTTGTTACGGAAAAGGATGAAGCTGATTGGTTAGTTCTTGTCACATGACCCGCAGTGCGCTTGCGGCATTCTGAAAAGTTGAGATGTTTTTAAAAAACAGGCACGTCCACACCGCGTGCTCATCGCGACCGCGTCGCTTCCATTATGAGCGCACATGACACGCGGCTACATTGGAAATAATGAACTTGCACGCGCAAAAGACGCTATATGTGAACGGCCCCTTATTCAATAATTTGTCTCCGTGACATTACCATAGCGCCATTCTGGAGAACATCCGCCGATTGCAATCGGTGTCCGCTCTTCTGTGTCAGCCATGCTGCACGGATGCGCTGTTTTCATTCAAATCAAAGTGTAAATACACATAGAAAACGTATCCTTGTGTCGCGGCGGACATGGAATACTGTACGTAGTTTACCTTTCAGCGGATGTTCTCCAAAATGGCACTAAGGTGATGTGGAGAGGCAGAGAAGACGATTTGTTGAATAAAGTCGTTATTTTTGTTTTCTTTGCGTACAAAAAGTATTCTCAGCGCTTCATAAAATTCAGATTGAATCACTGATGGCAGATGTACTATTCTGACAATGTCGTTCATAATTTTTTGGACTTTGACAGAAAAATTTACCTGGCAGTCAATGGGACAGTCACAAGCCTCACGGTTTTCATCCAAAATACCTTAAAATGTGTTACGAAGACGAATAAAGCTTTTACAGGTTTGAAACGACATGGGGGTAAGTGATTATGACAAAATTTTCATTTTGGGGTGGAGTAACCCTTTAAGGCAGCGGTTCTCAATTCCAGTCCTCGTGCCCCAGTAGGTAATATGTAGTACCTATTCAGACAGTATGCGTCTCAGACGCAGCTTAAGACAACTTAAAATAATCAAAGGTATGAGTTATCCAAGTGTGTCATTTTCACCTTGCAAATTGCGTCCTGGAGCTGGGCAGCTTCACTGCGTGTGTACCCCAATTCCTCTTGTAACTGAGCTGCTTTGGCCTCTGCACGCTCTTTGTCTAATCTCTCGCTGTCCAGCAGGTAGCGGATGTCTGTTTTATCCCCTGCGTTGTGAATGGAGAGGAGCTGGGCAACTCTCTGCCGCTCTTGCTCAAGTTGGATCCTGCAGCGATTCAGCTCCACCTGCCCCCCTTCGGACACTACCCTCAGCGCTTCCAGCTCCGCATTGGCAACTGCCTGCTCCCTCCGCTCCATTTCCACAGCTCTCTCCGCCACATGGACACGCTCCTTCAATGCTCCCATCAGGCCTTGGGCTTCTGCATTCTCCTGTTCTGCCATCTTGAGAGCACTGCTTAGTTGTTGCTGAACACCCAGCAGCTGCTCCCGCTCAAAATGTGAGCCATCGTTCAGCTCGGCGTAGCGCCTTTCCAGCTCCACATATCGGACGCTTTTGGCATCTTCATCCTTGGCGTAGGCCACTCGATGCTCATCCAGCAGGCCACGGAAGTAGTCCAGCTGTCTTCCGTATAGTTCCAGACGCTCCCCTTGTTGACAGAGGGAGTCAACCAGAATGGCACGCTCCTCACCCAGGCGTTCATTCTCTGTGGTCAGCTCTTGTATGATCTGCTGCAGGTCAGCAAGCTCCTGCAGAGTGGCCTGGAGTTCTTCTGCCGTGCTGTGCTGGTTCTCCTCCATTTGATGGATGCGCTCAGTCAGGCAGGCCATGGAAACTTCACTAGTGTTCCCACTGCTGCCCCTGCGGGAACGTTCCCGGCTCGGTGGCCCTCCTTCTGATTCAGAAGACGATCCACAACCTGAAGGCACATCCAGAGCATCATCGCTGGAGGTGATCGGCTGGTAGGCCTCACTGCACTCACTGTCCAATGCATCAGGAGGGCCTAAACGTCTTGTTTCTGACAGCAGGTCCTCTATAGAGCCTTGGGCAGAGCCTTCTGCAGAAGATGGACACATACCACCACCCCTGTGTTCACAGTGACCTCCACTGCAGCCAGCAGCTACAGGCTCAGGACTGAGGGACAGGCAGCACAGACCTTTGACAGGGCTGTCTAGACGATGCTCCAGAGAAAAGCCGAGAGCATTTAGACGATCCTTCAGCATCCGGTTTTCACTCTTCAGCATATTTAGCTCATCAAGGATGCCCTGGTTCTGGTCTTGAAGGAGGAGGAGAGTGGACTCTACATCTGTGGCACTGATCACAGAAGAAACCTCTTTCTCCTGAGGCTGCTTGTTGTCTTGAGATACTTGTTCTGGATTAGGGGCCTCAAGTTCTTCCAGACCAAGCTGAGCCTTCATACCTTTAAGTTCAGAGCGGAGATGGAGGATCTCCAGGTCTTTGGTCTTGGCTAAGCCAAGCAGGTCCTTCACTTGACACTCCAGCACTGCTTTATGGCTTATCTGGTTGTCTGAGCGAGATTTGCTTGTCCGAGAATCTGTCTCTGCTAGGGTACCACATCGTGATCTTTTTGGAAGCATGGCATCTGTGGGTGCAACAGCCTTTTTGGCAACACTAGCTCTGGTACGTTCTCGCAAGTTCTCTCGGGTCGTGCCTGGATCCTTGACTGTGGATGACATGGCACGCTTTCCTGAAAGACCTACAGGAGAAACAAATGGTTAGAAGTAGAAATACTTCCATAACCACCAAACTTTTATGGATATTGCATTAGCTGTGTTTTGGGTATCAAAGTATTTGTGCAACACAAACAAAACACTTCTTTAGAACTAGGGCAATGCTTTGCACTACCTGAACTGGTCTTCGACTTGGTGTCAGTGCTGTTGGTGTTCTGAGAGGAGCTCCCTCTCTTGTTTCTAGCAGAAGTGTTACTGTTGCTAACGGATACAGCTCCACTGCTCACCGCTGGGAGATCATCATTACTCTTTGCCTGGTTAGCATGCAAAACATTAAGTTAATGATCTGCTGCAGACAAATCACAATGCAACATTCTTCTAGCACTTGGTTCAACATTTTTATAAGGATTAAATACAAATGTTTTAACTTCCTCCATACTGAACAGTTACCTTAGGCAGTGGAGCTGAACTCTGAGTTTTGTTAGTCATCTTGCCACCTGTGCCCATAATGCTGCTTCCCTCTGGTCTGCCTGGGGCTTTAGAGCCTCCTGAGGTTCTGGAGGAGGCGGCCGTGGGCTTGGTCGCCTTTTTCATGCTTGGCTCCAGGTTCTTGATACATTTACAGCATAATCTAAATGAAGGAAAATGACCAATGAGAAATTTGGATACATTTTACGGATTATTTCACATAAATGTATCCAAAGGCATCTCATCTCTAACACATAGGCATCTCTAACACATATTGTTTTTCTTCAAACCTTTCAATCCTGTAGAGCCTTTCATTGAAATATCTCATTAACTAACTCCAGCACAGGTAACTTCACTCGGGGAACACAAAGTTTACGAATCAATGTTTTTATTCTTGGAAACAGTTGGAATGTAACATCATGGTCCCTGAGGACTCTATTTATGCAGCTTCACACACACTGTAAACTCAGACAGTCATTGGCCAGTCTTTGAATGCGTGCAAATGCAAGACTGTGTGATTGGAACAGGGTCAGAAGAGGATGGAACTGCCATCCTTATCACATCATCATGGGAGGAGGCCAGGCCCATTGGAGGAACTGACCAACTGCATCTAGCCTTAAAAGGCTTTGAAAGTCCAGAGCAGCAGGGCTAGGCTTGAAGATAGAAAAAACACAGCAGCTATATGTAGTACAAATTCGTGTGAACTTCACTCCAATTTTGAGGTCAAATGAGGTAAAATGTAATCAGATATAGTTAAAAAAAAAAAAATATATATATATATATATATATTATTATTTTGTAAAAAGAGTCTTAAATTCATTTAAATCTTATGTCTATATATTTTATATGTAAAACATTTTTTTTTTTTTTTATTTTTTTATTTTTTTTTAAATGCTATAGGCTAGCCCATCTGTAAGGGTTATGTAGCTACAAAAATCAGAATGTAAGAACAAAAGAAGTCTAGAAGATAGATCTGTGCAAGTATAAGTGCACTCACATGTTGATGTATAAAGAACCAGACAATTCACTGCAATGCTCATGTAGCTAGTGAACCTTATCTTTCTTAGGGCTGCATGATCATGTCAAAAATCATCATTGTCGATTATTCCCTTGAAACCGTAATCGTAACTATTAATTAAGATTATCACAGTTTACATTGAATGATGTTTATACCATTGTTTAATACAACTACACGCCATATTTTGATATGAAAATAAACCAGCTGAAAACACTAACTGAAAAACCTTTAGTCTCAGATTGGTTTCTACTTTAAATTATATATAAATTATGTATTATAATGTGATACTAAAACTAAAATTTAATAATGTGAAAAACTCTTAAGATAACATGTAGAAAGAAAGAAAAAAACACATCTGAAGCACACAGAATAACTTAAGTGGACTTCGTGATTACAATTAAGGATGCCACAAAAAAAACGGCAATTAATCGTTAGTTTAGAAAATCAATTAATTGTGCAGCCCTATGTGGCCTCTCTTTGCAAACTGAAACTGCGGCAATGTGGATGCTTTGATGGCAAACAGATGAGATAGACAGCAGCCTAAACACCCCTATTTTTCCCCACAAGCCTTTTTAGTTGAGATGTTTGAACAGTAGTCAAAACAAAAAGTACCACACCCAACTAAACCAAAACTCACCGTCTTACCGAAAGAAGATAGGTACATTAAACCAAACCTGAAGATATGAAAATGTAGCCATATTTAAATTTAATGAATTATGTGCAGCAAATAAACTGAAATAAATTATATTAAGAATTAAAATAAGTCCCGAAAATGATTCTATTGTAGCTTTCATAACAGAAATTCCTGTATGAGCGCTTCTTAAAGGAATTATTCACCTAAAAAGAAACATTGTCATTATTTATACAAACTCATGTTATTCGAAATCTGTACGTCTTTCTTTCTTCTGTGGAACATTGAATACAACATTTTGAAAATTGTCTAATTGTTGTTTTTTGGCCATACAATGAAAGTTGAAGGGTACCGAAACGGTTTGGTTACCAGAATCATTTTAAATTTCTTCTGTTATGTTCCACTTAGAAAAGAAAGTCACATGAATTTGGAATGACATGAGGGTTAACAAATTATGACAGTTTTTGGATGCACTATTCCTTTAACAAGCATTAGCAATGAAATTGAACATTATGGTCATTTTCTTCAAGTGCCTCTCGCTAACTGTAAAAATCATAAATGTGGACAAACCCTGAGGGAAAAGAAAGATACTCTGCAGTAAAATTCATAAGCGGAGCGGAGTTAACTGCCCAGGTTAACTTCCCACTTTAGAGGTCATTGCAGGCAACTTTATTTTTATCAAACCCAAAATGTTCTTGATTTCAGTGCTCGATATGCAAACAGCTACTGGACATTCGCACAAATCGGAGCGTGCTGAACCTCAGCGCCACAACACTTCAACACAGACATATCCATCAACACGCTCCTAAAAACACACAGCCTCAAACATGAGGGACCACGCAAGCAAATTCATATTAGTTAACAGGACAAACTCAATGACTGCCATTGGAATCCAAGCTTAGAGTGCAATCTCTGAATCAAGTCTTTAAAATGAAACAATATTGAATATTTCTGGTTACAACATCCTGACAAGTATCACACACACTCTACGACTCCAAAGTGAAAAAAAAAAAGAGGTTTTCATTCCAGGTACATAAAGAAGAATTAGAGCACCTGTTCAGATCTTCAACACAGATGTCCGAACAAAATCAGATATTAGGCAGAAAGAACAAATTAAAACTAAATTTCTAAATGTTTCGAAATTCTGAAAATGTAAACATTCAAAAACTTTCTTAAGGCCCATTCACACCAAAAACAATACTTATAATGACAACTATTAAGGCTGGTTAAAAAATATATTGATTTTAATCGATTCTCATTTTTATGAAACTGTGCAATGAAACTAAATTATATTGACTCATAATTCCTAAGAAAAGATTAGTTCAGCCTGTCAGATAATGAACGGAACATTGTAGCACGACTCCTATCCAATAAATTGCAGTAAGCTTTGTTATTTGTTAATTTTTATATGAAACAAAGTCTCAGGATTATTTCAAATTCTGTCAATTTCATTACAATACTCAAATATTAAATGCCATATTGGCGCTGTTTGATGTGGAGTGACAAATCGCTGTGAACTGATCATCTCTGCTCAAATAGCAGTTACAGCATGAAATAAACATGAATGAACATCGGAAGGTGTGTTTTATATATATTATATATATTTTATATTATATATAAAAAGAGAGAGCACAGCTTACCAAAATTGGTATCCTGTCTCATGTCTATCAGTGTTTCAAATGTCCTACCTGATATATATCCAAAATAATTGATATTGAATTGAAAGCCTGTGAAGAATAATCAAATTGAATTGTGAAAATCGTCAAACTCACCCCTAATAACTATAACTTAAATGTTTTCAGTATCACTCTAAACCTATGAGAATAAGGAAGCCCAAACTACAACTATAACGTTAAGAACACAGAGGAACAATATCACTGGAATCACTTTCAGAAAGTTTTTAAGCTGATGAATGATAAAAACGTTGGCAGCTGTTGATCCTGTGGACTCAACAGCTCGTTAGGTGAGAGCTCTATGAACTCAGCTGAGTGTGTCAGAAAAGGGAGACACAAAATGTGGAGTGGGTCCCCAGAACCAGAATTGAAAACCACTAAATACACATGGGAGCATTTGAAAGTGGGATAGTCTAGGGATCCACTGATAGATTTAAACGCTCCCTTGTGTGTCGGTTTAAGCGCTCAGTGAAGAGATGATCATTATAGACAATCATAGACCTATCTGTTAGCTGCGTCCACACAATGGCCAATCAGAGGTGTATAAGAATCTGCTCAAGCAGGAAATTCTGCTGGTATTGTCACTTTTTTTACATTTCAACATTGTCTGTTACCGAAGTCAGTACTTTTGACAACCCTATTCTGAGACATAAGAACCATGACGCTACTAATAAGAGCATCATTTAATGTAGTGTAGTCTGCACAAGAGGGATACAACTGGGTCAGTGTCCACAGGATGTCCCACTAGGAACACAGGCAGTCATTTCCACCCAAATCTGCTAAAGAAACAATACTAATTTCTAATGAAGTTCTCATAGGACAAAAACAGCGCAAATATCAGCAAAACATTACAGCATTTTATATTAAATGAGCCATTATAACCTATTCTATGACTTTATAAATGACATTTTGAAGTCAAGTAAACATTAAACAGGTTTCACAACCCACAGGAAATTCAATGAGAAGAAAAAAAACAGGGCGTTACCTGATTTTATCCATTGGGAATTGACTAGATTGTGAAAGGAGGCTTTACATCCTAGAATGTAGCTAGGAGGTTGGAGGGATGTTATAATTATAAATTATAGAATAATAAAGACAAGTGATTTTGCAACCAAAAACTATTTGTGCGGCTGAAATATTGAGAGACAGCATTTTGAAAGTTAAACTTGACACGCTGAATCTCAGCACTTAAAATGCATGACTAACCATTCCCTGCTGTACTGAAGTTCTGAAACTGAAAGCAATAAAAATGACAGATGAACCTTTTACAGACCAAGAAAAATACTCCTCAGTCGCTGTTCCCCTAAACTGAAGAAAATTTCATACACTAATCCAAGCAGTCCAATTCATCAACAAAGTATTTTTTGGCAGAAATGCTCAATAAAAGAAGCTACGCCATATGTAACTATTACAATAAAATTTCCAGCTACTATTTATAAAATGATTCCTACTTCAATCAATATTTAATGACCAGCTAAGAGGGTTTGCCATTACCCACATACTCTAGCCTGAAGCACTCCCCAAAATGCTTTGGATGTCTGTCTGGAGGTGCTGGGTTGACTGGAATGTGCTGCTGCCTGCTAGAATCAGTTCAAACCAACTCATCAGATGCCGTCATGAGAAAAAGATATAACGTTAGACAGGGCCGCGGGAAGTAATTTTGAACAGGGGGTGCTGTGAATTTTTTTTTTTTTTTTTTTTTTTGGACAAAAAACCTATGAGCCTATAGGCCTATTTAAAATACATTTTAAAAATAAATACATTGAGATTTACTACTTTATTGTCATATACACTTCAGTGCACAGCCAGCCAGGGTCTGAAACACACAGACAATAATGCGCAATGCGTTATTAATCTGAAGCAGAATCAGAAATAATAGTTTAATAATCGAAAGAAAACGAAATAATTACTTTCATTACAATTTCAGATCGCCTATACATACATGCAACTTATTTAGATACAACAAATAATATTACAACAAAATATAATATTAATCAAACTTCACAATAACGCTAAAACAATGCAATCGATTTGGTCAGCTGGCTTGAGTCACTGCACGTTTATGTCACACGCAACTCTATTAACTCCAAAATCTTTTTACGCACACCACAAGGAAATAATCTCTGACTATTTAAGCAATTTGTTTATTGAACAGTTCTCCACATCCATTACGCAAAGAACACACGCACAGTATAAAGCTTTCTGTCTCCATCTCCAACCTTTTTACACAAACCACAAGGAAATAATCTCCGACTATTTAAACGTTATTTAACAGTTCTCCACAACCATTACGCAAAGAACACACGAACGAAATAATACTCTCCATCTCCATCCCCACCACCTTACAAAAATACTATAGTGTACTACTTACAATTGCTTCGCTAGTCAAAGCTGATCCCACACTTGTTGCCAAAAAAATAAATGTTACAAGCGCGGCAGCACCATGCTCTTACCTGAGCTACATGCAGGCGGGGTGCCCTGGTTACAGGTGTCCAAATGTCGAGGTGCGCTGTATTATATAAAGATGTATGTATTCTGCATGGAATGAGCGGGAAACATCTCGGTTACGTATGTAACCTTGGTTCCCTGAATAGGGAACGAGATGCTGCGGTGACGTCACCACGTATGGGAACACCTCTGGTGTGACGAATGTCTGAAGCCCTATACCATCCCGCCAATCCTATTGGCCAAATGGCGCATAGCACCACCCTGCGCATGCGCGAGCATGATATACCTGGGTGCAGCGCGCCATTTCGCTCAGATTTCATGACTGAAGATGAAGAGTTATCAAGGTACGGAACGGCCAGAACCGCAGCATCTCGTTCCCTATTCAGGGAACCAAGGTTACATACGTAACCGAGATGTTCCCTATCATAGGTCACTTCGATGCTGCGGTGACGTCACCACGTATGGGAACGATATACCAAAACGCCTGACGTACCTGATAACTGAGATCCGAGGAAGCAACTGCTCAAGCGGAGAGAACCCGGGAGCCAGGGGCCATCCTCACATCCAGACTGTAGGATTTGATAAAAGTGCTCGGTGAGGACCATCCTGCCGCAGCACAGATATCATCCATAGAAGAGCCACTGAGAAAAGCTTGAGAAGAAGCTACAGCTCGAGTGGAATGAGCCTTAACCCCTAAGGGTGAAGCGAGTCCGCGCGCCTCATAGGCCAAAGAAATCGCCTCCACCAGCCAATGGGACATGCGCTGTTTTGTAACTGCATGGCCCTTACTTTTATGTCCAAAGCAGACAAACAGCTGGTCAGAACCACGCCAAGGAGCTGTGCGATCCACATAAGTCTTTAAGCTCTCACAGGGCAAAGACTTAGATCTCCTGACCCGGCCTCGGCAGGCGAAAAAGCTTCCAGAACCACTTGCTGAAAGCGAAAAGGGTTAGATGCGACCTTAGGAACATAGTTAGGCCTGGGCCGCAGCAGCACCTTCACAGAGCCTGGTGCAAATTCCATGCATGAGGGTGAAACAGAAAGAGCCTGTAAATCCCCAACTCTCTTGAGGGAGGATAAAGCCATGAGAAGAAGTGTCTTCAATGTCAGGATTTTATCCGATACGGTCTCCAAGGGCTCAAACGGATGCCCTGATAAACCTAACAACACAATGGATAAATCCCATGAAGGAACTCGCACAGGGCGGAAAGGCCTCAGCCGTCGCGCACCCTGTATGAAACGAGAAACTAATGGATGACGCCCCACAGAGGCACCGCCTATGCATTCGTGGTAAGCTGAAATGGCTGCCACGTAAACCTTTAAAGTGGCTGGTGTAACGCCATCCGAGAAACGCTCCTGGAGGAACTCCAGCACTGAAGCCACTGGGCAGTAAACTGGATCCACATTATGATTACCACACCAGGCTGTAAACAGTCTCCACTTGAAAGCATATAAGCGTCTCGTAGAAGCTGCTCTAGAACTCAATATAGTCTCAGTAGTTTCAGCAGAAAGACCGGGACATACTAACGCACTCCGCTCAGTGGCCACGCCCACAGTTTCCACAGATCTGGCCTCGGGTGCCAAATCAGCCCCTGTGCTTGTGATAATAAATCCTGTCTGATGGGAATCTCCCACGGAGAGCCCGCTAGCAGACTGATCAGATCCGCAAACCACGGCTGCGTGTGCCATCGCGGAGCCACCAGCAGCAGCTGTTCCACTCTGTCCCGGCGTAATCTGCATAATACCGCTGGGATCAAACGAATCGGAGGAAAAGCATACAGACTGGTCTTGGGCCAGCTGTGAGCTAACGCATCCACGCCCAGGGGCGATGGGGAGCGTAGGGAGAACCATAGCGGGCAATGCGTAGTCATGCTCGATGCGAATAAATCCACTTTCGCTTTGCCGAATATCCGCCATAAAAGATCCACCGTCTGGGGGTGTAATCGCCATTCTCCCTGTTCCAGAGCCTGTCTGGATAGCAGATCCGCTCCGAAATTCAATCGTCCGGGGACATGAATGGCCCGGATCGAGAGAAACTTGTCCCGAGACCACAGAAGAACACGCCTCGCCAGCCTGCACAGGGGGCGAGAGCGCAATCCTCCTTGATGGTTCAGATAAGACACAACCGCTGTGTTGTCTGATCTGAGTAGCACATGACGGCCGATCAGCAGATCCGAGAAATACTGGAGAGCCAGAAAAACTGCCAGTAATTCCAGTCTGTTTATATGCCAGCCGCGCTGAGCCGCTGTCCACACTCCGTGGGCTGGTCGCCCTCGACACACAGCTCCCCAACCAGTCAAAGACGCGTCCGTCGTGACAGTCTCTCGGAAAGCATAAATTCCCAATCGAACTCCTGACAGGAGAAATCCGGTTGACATCCAAATTTTCAGCGACATCACACACCGCCGTGTCACCGAAATCGTGCGATGCGGGAGACAACGGGGTGAAATATTCCGCCTTTTCGTCCACCACTGAAAAGGGCGCATTTGAAGCAATCCCAGACGAATCACGGGGGATGCTGCTGCCATTAGACCCAAGAGCCTGAGGCACAATCTCACCGTCACCGTGCGACCCGCTTTGAAGTGCCGCACGCATGACGCAATCGACTGAGCGCGCGGGAGAGAAAGCTTCGCTGTCATCGCGCGAGAGTCCAGATCTATTCCAAGAAAAGTTATCCGTTGAGAGGGAGTTAAAACACTCTTCTTGAAATTTGTTCGTAAGCCCAGGCTGTTTAAATGATTCAGCACAAGATCTCGGTGAGAGTGTGCTTGAGTCCGCGATTGCGCTATCACCAGCCAATCGTCCAAATAGTTCAACACACGAACGCCCTGGAGCCGCAACGGGGCCAGAGCTGCGTCCATGCACTTTGAGAACGTACGGGGCGCTAAAGCCAAGCCAAAGGGAAGAACGCGGTACTGATACGCTTTGCCCTCTAAAGCGAATCTGAGGAACTTCCTGTGTCTCTTGACGATCTGAATATGGAAATACGCATCCTTCAGATCGATCGTAATAAACCAATCGCTTGGTCGGATCTGAGACAGAATATTTTTCACCGTCAACATCTTGAATTTGCTCGGTCTGAGTGCAAGATTCAGACGGCGTAAATCCAGAATGGGTCGTAACCCGCCGTCTTTTTTCGGTACCACGAAATAACGGCTGTAAAAACCTGTCTCCATCTGAGAGGGGTGTACTTCTTCTATAGCCCCTTTGCTCAGCAGAGCTGACATTTCTTGTCGCAGCACCGCCATTTCCGTAGACTTCACCGTAGTGGGAAGAATTCCGCGGAAAGGAGGCGGGCCTTTCCGAAACTGAATGGTGTATCCGTGACAAACCGTGCGTAACACCCATTGAGGAATGCCGGGCAAGCGTTCCCACGCGGCCCGAAACAATATTAACGGTTTCAAAGCTTCCGCTCCCAGCAACGCCGTCATACGCGTTAAAACGACCGGACACGAAAAACCCGTGGTGTTCGTGCACCGGGGAAGCGTATGCGCCGGAGTCGTTGCGTTCCGTTGAGTATAATCCTGAAACGTGTCCACGGCAGGAATTAGGCCAACAGATGGAACATCGGGCTCTGCCGCTAGCGAAAAAGCGGCGGCTGTGTGAGCCGTCATAAACGGGCCGTTAGTGTAAGGTCCTTGAGTCGTCCCTCGAACTCCGAAAGCAGGATTGCGCAGAGTGTCTGAGGGAGCGTCTGTCATTACAGCTCGATCCAATGTTGCTCGAGGCGCTGTTAGCGGCGAGACAATCAATGTTTGAGCATGGGGACTGCAATGAGAGTGTGGGATGCGCGAAAGCGGTCCGACAGCGCTCTCTAGCGGAGGGCACAGTCCCTGGCAAGCAGCAGAAAGATCAGGAGCTGCTATTCGGCACCCGAGAACGAGAGGCTTTAGCCGTCGAGGTCAGGTTCAAACGCTTACGTTGACGCTGGTGCGCCGGAGGAAAAACCCTAGGGCCCCAGTCCTTACGAGGAGGCGCCATGGGTGTAGGTTCCTCTCGAGAGGCTGCTCGCTGGCGGTGAGAGGAGGTTGAGCGAGAACGCGCGGGCGCTTGCCGGCGTTCGACCTCCCTGGGTCTGCGGGGAATCAGCTGGCGGAAAGCGGCTGATTGCTGTTTCGCTGCCCTGAACTTCTCCACTACTGACGTGACAGCCTCACCGAACAATCCATCCCTGGAGACAGGGGCATCCATAAGGAAAGATTTATCCTTCTCCTTAATATCGGTGAGATTAAGCCAGAGGTGGCGCTCAACCGAAATCAAACCGGCCATAGTACGGCCCACTGCACGAGCGGTATGTTTGGTAGCGCGTAGCGCCAAATCCGTAGCTCTACGCAGTTCTTTAACTGCCTCCGGTGTGATGCCCTCACCTTCATCCAATTCCTTCAATAACTCCGCCTGGTAGGCCTGAAGGACCGCCATAGAGTGGAGCGACGCAGCCGCCTGACCAGCCGCCATGTAGGATTTACCCACCAAACTAGACGTGACTCGACACGCCTTCGAAGGAAGAAGGGGGCGAGACTTCCAAGCCGCGGCCGAACTAGGCGCAAGGTGTTCGGCGAGAGTCTCTTCCACCGGGGGCATCATAGTATAGCCATGGTTCGCCATATCAGAAACGGTGGCGAAATCCGCGGCCGCGGCGTTAGTAATCCGCGCCGAAAATGGCTGTTTCCAGGACCTCGAAACCTCCTGGTGGAGGTCCGGGAAAAAAGGCAAAGGCCTCCGGGGCTGTGTAGGTGTCCGACTGGTTAAAAAACGGTCGTCCAGCTTGGAAGAAGGTTGGGCCTCGGCCTTGTCAACCTCCCAGTCTAGCCCCAATTTACCCACCGCACGAGAAACCACATCCAACAGCTCACTGTAGGAGGGGGAAACACGCCTCTCCTGTCCGCTAGGAGGAAGAGGGCTAGTGTCGGTCGCGAAGTCCTCAGACCCCGAGGCCGCGGTGGATAAAACATCGTCGTCATAGCGTCCACAACCGAAGGAGATGGCGGTGCATGCCTCCGGTGTGGGAAGTAAATCCTCATTAGAGAAGACGACGGGCTCAGTATAAGTTTTATTCTGCAGCAGGGTAGGGGAGAGCGAGCGATGTGGAGAATATTCCAGCGCTGCGCTGTCCACAAAATCCATGTCGCACGTGTCACCCCAGGCCCTCGCCTCGTGCGGTGCCTCGGCAGTCGCAGAGGTGACCTGACGGGGGTTAGACTCGAGGGCGACATTAGAGAAAACTTCCACCCTGGAGCGCAGCACTCTGAGCCGCAGGCCATCACAATGGGGACAGGAAGAAAGGCCGCTAAGCGCCGCCTGTGCGTGATGTAAACCAAGACATACTACGCACCTGTCATGAGTGTCCCCCGCCGTGATGTACCTGGTACATGGCTCCTTACATTTTCGAAAGCTCATCGCGTCCGCGAAGAGGAGTTAACACTGCTCGAAGAGATCGCTGGAGAACGCGAGACGATAGGGCACAGATGATTCGCTATTCCTGAAGGAATGAAATCTGAGCGAAATGGCGCGCTGCACCCAGGTATATCATGCTCGCGCATGCGCAGGGTGGTGCTATGCGCCATTTGGCCAATAGGATTGGCGGGATGGTATAGGGCTTCAGACATTCGTCACACCAGAGGTGTTCCCATACGTGGTGACGTCACCGCAGCATCGAAGTGACCTATGATAGGGAACCTCGTTACTCGGCGATCAAACCTGCCTGCCTGACGTTGACAACGTAACTTCCGAACCTGTGTTGATTAGGCCTCAAAATATGAAATTAAAATCCAAAATATATACGTAATAGCCTACGTGTGTCAAAATCATTTTCTAAAATATTCATAAGGAATTTATAAATTGTGCAAAATATTTTAATAGGCCTACATTTTTTATCTCCCTCTCGTCACTAGGGGGTGCTGCAGCACCCCCAGCACCCCCACTTCCCGCGGCCATGACGTTAGACGCCATAGACTCAGCAGAGCCCATTCCGACCAAAAAGTAAAGTAAATTCTCTTGCCATTAATGACATTCTGAAGATGGACAGTGGATATATATTTTTTAAAATAACTACTATGGAAAACCAAAGTGAACTGTATCCTTGGAAATTTTTATATGTATCTTAACGTCGTAATAATTTACATAACACACATAAAAGTTATTCTGACTCATGATGGCAAACGCAACATTATTTCAATCGAGACATTAACTTTTCAGTTATATAGTTGCAGTTTGTTTTGACATCAAACGAAGATTGGCGACACTATAAACTGTTATAATACTAGTATATATGATTTTTAATTTAGAAAAAAAAGGTTTAAAAGCTCCCGGTGGGCCTGGATTGTTATTTACTGACAGAACTGACCACAGTCGAACTGGGACTCAATTCAGAAGAAGAAACTACATCGATCGAGGATAGGATGAAAACTTAAATGACACTTTACCTTTCTCTCCTCGGAGAACTTCCTAGGATGTACCCGAATGAACTCTGACTAACGTCATCTTAAAAAGAAAAGACAAATAAACGCTTTATTGTTGAAAAATCTCTGCTTTCCAACTCTCCGGCAGCGGAGCGATGCTTGTGATTCCCACTCCTCCTACCAACGCGATGTAAAGCGGGAAACAATGCGCGGTCACGCCTTATTTCAGTAAATTGCAATATTTTTCAAAATAAAAGTCTTGGACAAAAACGGCAAAATATTTGTATTGAATACACTGGTATTGATAAATACAAAATTGAAAGGTTGCGGAACGAGAGGAAAGACCTTTGTTTAAAGAAACTTTAAACTTAAAAAAAATTATTGCTTTTTTGTCTACTGTATGTAGAAGTAGCTTAATAGTTACAAAAATCTGGCCCACTAAAACAAAGGTTGCAGGACATTCCCAAATTTAGATTACCCAGATCAAATGACTAGTATAGCAGTCTTCAAGAAGTTTGTCTACTCTGTCATTTTAAATGAAAAGCTTGGTTACAGTTAATTAAAAGGCGGATAATATATTTCATAAAGACTCTTCCCAAATGTGTGGTAGTAATTTAGAAACAACAAACTACACTGTTAGCAATTGATGTAATTTTTACAATAAATTTTACAACAACGCACTGTATTCATGTTTTTGTTGTAAATGCAAGTGCATTATGGGAAATTAACGGACAGTCCTGTAAAATTATTGTAACTACACTGTAGAAGCATTTTTTTACAGCAACCGCATAGCATTGTGGGATCGCTGCTGTTTGAATTTTGAAATTACGCGGCCAACGGACGGTACTTTTTGGAAGAAAGAACATGTCTCAGGTATGTAACATAAAATTTGTTTTATAAGTCTTTATATATTAATACTGGTGATCTGAGTGAGTGCTGATTGTTTCATTTGGTATAATTCAGTGGAATAGGGTGAAGTTAGTTAAAATCGCGTCTTCATACTCGATCCAGATTTACATCGCAAGAACTTTACCCAGAAACTATGGACTTTGAGCTGGAACTCGGTGTGCTTCCACCGCAGCTACCATGATCTAAATAAAGTTCTGGGTAAAAAAAATGCCCCTCAGAAAGTCCCTGCTCGCGAGGTACTTGTTCAAAGGTAACGTTACTGAACTTTCGGGAGTGGCAATGCAGCATTGTAGTTTCAACCACCATTTCTTTTGATAATTTTTAAAATATTACTGACATCGTGTCATGAAAGGTATAACGTTAGTGTTTTAACTATTTCAGGCGAGAATGTAGTTGTTTAAAACTCAAATATGCGGTTTATTTATAAAGACTGCGTCTATTAAAAAATGTGTTTCGCTGATGTCGGAGACGGTCAACTCCACGCGATCAGCGGGAGCTCAGGGATCATTAATCCGTCGGGAGCACTCTCAACTCGGGTAGACATCTGACATTTGCCGCTGGCTGTGATGTCTCTTTAGTGGTAAAGCATAAAATATAATTCGTTTTGGGTGAACCGAACAGGTAATCTTTGGTCTTTATTCAGTTAATCTTTTAATATGTTAAAATGAAAATAGGAGACAATAGGCTACTGTTTGGTATAATATTTTGTTTTATATAATGAAGGCCTAACGTTACACATTTCCCTGAACTTTATTTCTGCGGCTATTAATATGTTTAACGAATGAAAATGAGAACTAAAGGAGGCAGTGGTGTTTGATATCATATTTCGTCTTATTGAAATGAGGGGGGGTCGGTGGAAACGCGTCATAACTGTACCACGGTCATGAACGGTCAAGGCAGAAGGAAAAGACTGAGCGGGAACAGCTGTAGACCGTCCGCAGGATCAGCTGCACACTGGCTGCTAGATGGAACATATGTTTGCTTGCTTTAAGCCCTGTTAATAATTGTCATATGGTTATATGTCAAAGAAGAAAGGAAAGGCTGTAATTCAACATAATCCTATTGCATCCTTAAAATGCTTAGTCTAAATTAGGAAAAACCATACCATAACTTATTCTCCCACCTGATAAAATTGGTACTTTTGCCCATCCTGCCAATACTGCCACTCATGCGTGTGTAGTGAAGGGTTCTAGTGCTCTTTTAGTTATCATATTGTGTATGCATTTCAGGAGAGGCACTAAGTGCAGACAAATGGATGATGTCTTTGGAAGGGACAACTGTGATGGGGCCCCACAACAACCTTCTGAATGGAGTGCAGCGACCTTCACTGTCTACATGTTTAACTAACAGTATCCTAAAGAGGCCTCAAACACTAAAGGTATGTTTAAACTGTTTGCACACTTATAAAGAAAATAGACTCTACGATATACTCTATGCATTGATGTCAAAAGACAGGTTTCCATCCAATTCCTTTGCACCTTTTAAGCGCATTCGTAGAAATTTGGCAAAGAAACCCTATAACTGGAGAGCATTTCCATCAGCTCTGTTATGTAAATTAGAAATGGACAGGAGAGTAGTCATGAAACGCTGTGGGATCAAAACTTAAGGGGCAACTTAAAACAGCCGATAGAGTTGCAACAAATGTGCATTTATGTTGCATTTATTAGCAAGTCAATCCACATAAAAAGTTTTATTCACATTAGAATATTTTGTGAATTTGAACCGTTTCCATTCAGGATTTTTTTGTTTGTTTTCAAAATGTTAAAATGTGCATTAAAAAGCTGGATGGAGACAAAGCTATTGCTATTAAGTGTCTAACATAGAGTTGGTATTGCCCTGCAAGACATTTATGTAAACACAGAGAAGTCTGACAGACAGCAGTTTAACATTACAATTTTCATTAAGTCAATTTTGGGGGTTAAAGTCATTAGATGTGATTTTACTTTTTCCTTTCTCTTTGGAGTGTTACAAGCTCTTGGTGAATGAAGAAGATCTGTATAGGGTGGCCATATGCGCCGTTCATACGGGACACGTCCCCGCCAGGATTTTAATATTGCCTAAAACATCCAGGTCGATCGAGAGCTAAAGAGAGCAGAACAGACAGCTCCTTAAGCTTTTGAAATTGCTCTCATGTGTTTGTTCGTTCGTTTAAATTGAAGCGTCACTCTTAAACGCTGTTTCTTTAAAAAGGGAAACTACTTTGTTTGGCCTTCCAAAAGAGAACACGACTAGAAATCATGTTTATATCACATTTATAATGGGTTTGACATTATAATGAAATAAACATTATAATTAAATGTTTGTCTCGTTGCTTCGGCCGGACAGGGCACAGTATGTTAAGTGGCATAACATTTCAGTCACATGATAGATAGATTGGATAGCTGGTCAATCAGAGCACACTTTGCTTTTCAGAACGATGAACTTTGTAAAAATCAACACGTTTCAGAAGGCGAGGAGAGGAGTACCTGTAGAGGAGAAACAATAATGTGTTTTTTTAACCTTAAACCGCTTAAACATTTCATTACACCAAATACACAAAATAATGTTCTTTTTAGCAACGTCATATGACCCATTTTGCAGACACTTTTGTCCAAAGCGACATTCAATTTACAGTGCATACAGTGACATTATATATTTAAGAAAAACAATGTAAAAGCCAATGTAATTCTAAATGTTATGTTGTTAAATGTGTTGATGTTAAATAAATACATCAACGTCATTTTTTTTCTACAAGCAAGTTTACTTTTTATGTTTTTTTTTTTTACACAGTATTTATCATTACCTGATATGAAAACTTGTTTTTACTCTCTCTGTTTTCAGAGCTTTTTGTGGAATCAATTCCAAGATGTCAGCAAAGCAGAGAAGAGACGGAGGATCAACGCACCTGTCTGCACCCTATTAAGAAGACTCCTGGGTTTTGAGTTGATGGGCTAGTATTGATGCCCACCCACACCCCACAGCTTCCCCAGTTCAAGACTGGTTGGGACCTTTTGTTATTTATTACCATGTTCCCCCTGATGATAGACTGTCTGGAAGTGAGCTAGATTCTTCAGTGAAACTGTAATTTTGTTTGTATGAAAAAAAAAAGATAAAATACATTTGTAATATGTGATGTTGCATAGTGTGTTAATAATAAAAAATAATAAAAAGTTGCCATTGTTTTGGTTTTAATTTTGGAAGATGGAAAATTGCAGTATTTTATTATATTTAGAAATTACAATATTGTAATTGTCTCCTGTAAAATTACAGGAAATTCCTGGCAACTGAGTTGCAGTAAATATACAGTAAATTTAAATAAATTACAGCATTTTACTGTAATAATGCTACTTTAATCACAGTAGCACTGCTGTAAAAATACAGGACTCTATTGTATTAAAAAAACAATATATTACCTGTATATTACTTGCTGTAAATTCACGGCAATTAGTTGCCAGGAATTTCCTGTAAAATTACAATAAATTTTTAACAGTGTACACATTCAGACAAGCTCTATCAGTCCCGTATCAGTGTATAATTAAAAAAAATAATAGTTAGAAGAAGAAGAAAAACAATCTTTGAATAAAAAGATATGTGAATTAGCTCAAAACTTTCTTTCAAAAGCACGTCTTTTGAAAGTAGCTATTTGCTTGACATATGTGCCCTCTTTTCAGAGACTAACTATGCATGTAAAACATAGTCTACTAAAAATATTGAAAGTAACAATAAAATGTAATCAGTGTAACTCTTAAATTTATATCGTTTATTTGAGAATTAGCAAGGCTAAATATTTATAAGCATTGATGCATGCATAATTTTCCTCAAAACATATCTTCCAAAACACAATATGTGTCAACACAATCAGATGCAAAACCAGTGTGTCAAATCTCTATAAATGTATTATAAATACAGTAAGCATTCGGGTAAATGAATGAATAAATGATTTGAGATGTTTTAGCTACATATTTTGTTGTGTCTACAACATGCCTGTGTGACCTTGTTGAAACAGGTAAAATAAGCAAATCGGTGTTCAATGAATGGTACAGAGACAGGACAACAAAATAATAATAAAAAATAATAATATTTTATAGCAAAATAATACTTTTATTAACCATAAAAATATTAAATTGATAAAAAAGTGACAGTATAATAGCGGTATAACCTGCACCTGCTCTTTTACTGCACTGGTCACAGTACTTTACATACATATATTTGCACTACTCATATTTTGCACAGACTGCACACTATTCTAGCTATTACTGTAAATTATCTAAAGTTGTTACTGTACAAAGCACAGTAAACTATTTCTATAAAAATATCATTGCACTAGTTATTTTGCATATAATACATTGTTTAACAATACTTTTGCACACTCATCCAACTGTATTTATTAACAATGTTCTCACGTTGCTGCTGTTCATAATGTATATATAATCCTAAATTTCTCTGTTCATAATGTACATACAATATACATTTGCATTCCTATTTATATTTTGTATATACTCTGCTTAATACTGTATATAGCAACTCCACTGTACATTTTGTATAACATAACTTCACTTACTTTGCACTTTTATGTATATAAAACACTTTATTCTTGCACTTCTGGTTAGATGCTTACTGCATTTCATTAGCTCTTTACTTGTTCTCTGCATAATGACAATAAAGTTGAATCTAATCTAATCTAATAACCATGAACATGCAAATGTGACTTCATTATTAAAATGTTTATTTTAAAATATCAGGGGTACTACAAGTAAATATATATATATATATGTGTGTGTGTAAAGGTGAGAGATGTTCAGATGACAAAAAAATGTTGTGCATTTTAATGTGTTTGAAAGACAAAAGCCTTCCAAAGATCTAGTAATACTTGGCTTAATAATACACCGAGTGAAAATTAAAACTAAAAATGAATGTGTTCATCACGTTGTTGTGCAATGTTGAAACTTCTTAAACCAGAAATGTTTTAATCAGTGGTCAAATGCTGTGTAGCCCTCTGACTGGTGACTCGTCTTAGTGGGAATGTCCACAAAACTGGAAGACTTTCTGAATGAATACAAGTGGTAGGCTAGAGGAACATTTGAAAGATGAAAAAGAGAAAATATAATTATATAATAATTAGGAAAAATCAATATACTGGTATCAAATTTGGGGATTCTGATTACGTAATTCAGATTACATATAATCACTTATATCCAGCTCTGATTATGCCTGCCCTGGAGGAGGCGTGGCTCTTTATTCTCCTAAAGCGCGTTCTCGGGACTACCAGAGGGGGCGCGCATGCGAGCACAGCAGTGGGTGTCAGAAAAGAGGAGGTGCATGGCGTGATACGCATCTCTCATTTGAGTTTGTGTGTGCGTGCGTGTGTTGTATGTGTGGAGGGGAAGCGCAACACACGTTGTGATATTCGCACTTCTAAACTGAGCTAGAACCAACTTTATTTCCCACTACTTTCGCTTTCATCGAGCGGAGGAGGACGTTCCGGAGTTTTTGTTTTAGGAGTAAGAAGGCAAATCCTCGGCTGTGGAGGAATAATGTCGGCGTCGTCGGCGAAAGTGAGCCGAAAGGAGCAGAACTCGAATCACGACGGAGCGGACGAGACCTCGGGTAAAGTAATGGCGGCCTCCTGCGCACCGCCATTTTCAGTAACTTACATTTCTTGCGTTTAAAGCACGAATATCAATTTTAACTAGCCGCTTGGTGTTTATTTTAACATTTAAACAAAGCCCGAGTTAACCCAACAAAAGTCTTTTTTGCGGTGAAATTTCAGCAAAGGGGTGTTGCGCGCACCGGAGGCCATGTTTCCTTGCGCGGCGGCTTCATTGTGCCACGCGCGAAGAACATTGCGCTAGCGCGCCATTTAATTTATAAAAACAGTATAGTTCCTGGTTGTTTCCACTTATGTATGTGCTTAGCTCTGTGTTTTAAATCCAATGTGGCTCGAGTGTTATTTGTGCATTGCATTGCGACCATGTTGTGTGTTAATAGACTAACTGCTTATTGTGTCTCCCCCGCCATCACGAGCCGTTCCCACATTTGTCATTGAACCATGCTGCCGCTGCATCACAAATCACTGTAAATGTGTTCAATGACGCGCAATTGGGTCAAAATGACTTTCTAATCCGATCTAACTGTTAATGCATGGCAATAATGTGTAATTCATTGGGATGAAGGTAAATCTGGCCCAGCGCGTGGCCTCCTCCTCTGTTTAAACCTCGCGGCCTTGCGCAGCTATTGCTGAAACTGCACCGGATTGAGCCGGTTGTTTGGCGTTAACACCTCGGTTTCACTTTTAACTTCTCTTGTGTTTCTGAATCGAATATTCGATAATGTTGCTTTATTTTGTTAGTTTGATTTACGAAATAGATTGTGTTTACATTGTGCAAATGCATTGTTTAGTGTAAAGTGGCATATGCAATTATTTGTGAAGTTGTGCTTTTATGTTAGTCCGTATATAAGGATTGCTTGCACATGCAATTTTGTCCTTATTTTTTGTAGGACAATTATGCATTTTAATGGCATAGTGAATTAGCATTTTTGTTAATCTTTCTGTTCATTGCATTTCAGAAAAAGAGCAACAGGAGGCAATTGAACACATTGATGAAGTACAGAATGAAATTGACAGGTGAGTTTGCCAATGCTGCTCAGGTATCATTTGTTAGCTCACGTTCAGTGTGGTTTATTTATGCATTTAATTTTTTTTTTCCCGCTTCTGTTGCTTTCCTCAGATTGAATGAGCAGGCGAGTGAGGAAATCTTAAAAGTAGAGCAGAAGTACAATAAGCTACGTCAGCCGTTCTTCCAGAAGAGATCAGAACTTATAGCCAAAATTCCAAACTTCTGGGTCACAACATTCGTCAACCATCCACAAGGTGAGAAGATGCATACAATACTGAGACCATTTGAGGGTGATGTTAAATATTGTTGGTTTCTGATATGGTTCATATATTCTATTCTAATGAATTGTTTCTGATTAATAGTCTCAGCCTTGCTCGGTGAGGAGGATGAAGAAGCACTTCATTACCTGACCAGGGTGGAGGTCACAGAGTTTGAGGACATCAAATCAGGTTACAGAATAGATTTTGTAAGTACCCTTTTTCATCTGGTCGAGTCTGAAAGTAATAAACAGCTATGACCAACGAAGGTCTGACCTGTAATTTTATCTTCTCTGCAGTACTTTGATGAAAATCCATACTTTGAAAACAAAGTCCTCTCAAAAGAGTTCCACTTGAATGAGAGTGGTGACCCATCTTCAAAATCCACTGAAATCAAATGGAAGGCTGGAAAGGTGGGTTAGCTATGTTTTTTTTGTTTTTTTTTTGTTGTTGGAATGCTGTTCCTTTTTGGGTGTACGTTAACTTTTTATGTACGATGCAGGACCTGACGAAGCGTACTGGACAGACACAGACCAAGGCAGGGAAGAAAAGGCAACATGAAGAGCCAGAGAGTTTCTTCACCTGGTTCACCGATCACTCCGATGCAGGGGCTGATGAACTCGGAGAGGTCATTAAAGATGACATCTGGCCCAACCCTCTGCAGTACTACCTGGTATGAAATATTATTATTATTATTATTATTATTATTGCATTACTGCAGATGTGTATTAGCCATAGCATGTCAGAACTTGTATTTATCTTTTTCTCTCTCTCAGGTTCCTGATATGGATGACGAAGAGGGTGAAGGCGAGGAGGAAGATGATGAGGAAGAGGAGGGTTTGGAGGACATTGATGAAGAAGGGGATGAGGAAGAGGGAGAGGAAGATGAAGAGGAGGATGATGGAGAAGATGGTGAGGTGAGAATTATTCAGCGCTTTAGGGAAATTCCACTCTTTAATGCATGACAGTTTATATGCAGACATTGATCTAAAATGTATTTATCAAAAGCTGGCTTAAGTTTGACCCCCAAATATTTTCCCTTTCTTTTTTCAGGATGATGGGGAGGATGACTAAAGGCTGATAAGGACATATTCCAACACTCGCACCTGTTCTTTCCTTTTTGAAGTCATCCTCCAACCTTGGGAGCAAAAAGCTTTGTTTTTACTTTTTTCTTTTTTTGTGCTCCATCTTCTGTTCTACTGAAGCCTCTCCTGTCCTGACCATGTCTAAACCCTGTTAATTCCCTGGACATACAGTTCCTGCATCGGAAAACTAGTGGCATCTCGTTGCTGAAGCCTCTTGCGTCATCTTTAATTACAACCATCTCCAAAGACAAATGCAAAATATTAACAATCTGCACGTCATCCTCTGTAGACTAAACTTAAATAGCAGTTTATATATTAAGTATATGAAAAGATTTTTTTCTGTGAATGGTTGTGAGTTGAAGTAATAAGCCATGGTGCAGTGATCTAATCATAGCGTACATACCTAGCCACTTTTTCTTTTTGTATATTTTCTTTACTGCAGAGGTGGGCCCCAAAGAGTTGACACTGTTTTTCTTATGTGATGTATCGGACAAAAGGAAAGCACCAGCTAGCTCCTGTCACCTCTTGTAAATGTTTTGGGGTCAATATCAGGGTATGGCAGTTGTTATTGTTGACGGTTCAGTGGGGTCGGGTGGGGCGAGTGGGCATTTGACACATCAACATTTGGGTTTATGTTGATTGAATTTTCATTGTAATGTTTTACAGACACCCATGAGGTTTGAAACATTTTTAATAAAAACAAAACAAAAAAACTTCCTCTTGTAATTTTGAGCTTGGCTAATTAAAGGATTATTTAAATGAGATAATAAAGCCTGTAGAATCTTAAAGAACTCTACAACTGGTCTTTTCTCCACCTGTTTTCTTCTTTTGGAGATGTACAAATGAACGTGTTTAAGAGAATAAGGTGTTTTTATACACTTATTTAAAAAAATTTGGTACACCTTTAAACCTGTTTTTTTTTTTTATAATTTAGCTTAATTTTGATTTGTATCTCATCAAAGGTTAGAATTTTTTACTGCTTTGAGCTCTAACGAGTTTGGTTAAAAGGAGACATTTAATCACTGATTTGGGTCTAAAACGGAATAGTTTAACCCATTTTGATTTATTGGCATGTCATTTTCCATGAACAGTATATTACATGTCTTCTAAAAATATCCACTACATTTTGATTGAATGATATGGGGGAAAATATATACATTTTATTATTATTAATAGTGATTTTATATATATATATATATATACATTTATGTTAGGTTAGATGTTGATCATTTATGGTGAAGGTTATGTACACCGAATTGCAGGAAACCCAAGGGAAACGAATGTTTTATCACTTCAAATTATTAGTGATAAGATATATTTCTTGAAGTTTAATCATAATGGATTTATTTTAATATAAAGAGAAATGGGTTTGATTTCAATTAATTAATCTTATTCTACTAGTTGCACGTTTATCGCATGATATTTTAGAACGGACATGTGAGAAAAAAATCACCTTCATAACAACAACATTACATTATTTCGTGATTAATGAAAACAATAGTTTATATTAGACGCCAAGAAGTTATTATGTGTTTGTTTATGACCGGTTATACTTTCCTGTGCCTGTCAGTTGTACATATAATATTTAGTCAGTATGACTTTTGAAAACGTTCACGTGTTCTTTTTATGAAGCATTTCACCAACTAGTGTTAATTTAGTTTTAGATTTTTTCAAAGCCCAGATGGCACCGAATTGTAAGAACGACCCAAGAAAAATATCATTTTATAATGTAAAACTGAAACTGCTCCGAGTAGGTTGACCAATCAGAAGCTAGCACCAGTGACGTACGATAAACAGTCAATCATTGATTGGCTCAGTGTATCCATGGCAGCGCAGTCACGGATGTCACATCCAGGATAACAATGGAGGAACGAACAGTTCTGTGCAGTGGCCAAATACAATAAAATATCGTACAAAATTAGCAACGATAAGTGTTTTTCCTACAACAGAAGCAGATTTTGATTCGTCAAACATAAAACCTTTTTACATACAACGAATAACCATCAAATCGTGCTTTATGGAAATAATCGCTAGCTCCCAGCTAACGGTAACGTCTTATTGGGACTTAAGCATTTTGTAGAGATATAAACATACGTTTTTTGGTCAACATTTGAAACATGTTCACGGATGAAACTCTTGACATAATTGGTGCCGAGTCGACATGGAGAAAGTCACATCAGCAAACACAAGAATCAGTAAGTGAACATTTGCCAGAATATTCATGCTTTTGTAAATATCAAGTCCTTTTGTGTGACGATATATCGTGTGTCTTTTATTCCCGCACAGAGAAGCTGTCAAACTCTTCCAGTTGACACAGCAGAGGTTGAAACACAAGCCAGAGATGTGTCAGACAACAGCACCCAGACACAAGACCAGATCAGTCAAGCACTCTCTATAGATCGAGACATATCGGACTTTCCTGGTTTGCTGGACTTCTTGCATAAAGTTGAAGACATAGTTATCAAAGAACTGGTGAAAAACTCCAAGAGCCATGCTTTCGATGGGTTTCGAGTGAACTGGGAGGATCAGACCGAGTCGGTGAGAGCCTTGAATGCAAAAATATATTAATAAATCGTTTCATAATTGTTAAAATGATTTTGCAGCTGGTGATTTCTTTTTGCACAGGTGTCTTGCATGTACCGTCTTCAGCATGTTGAGGCTCAGGAAAGGGGTCTGCAAGTCACCGGCGTGTCCTGGAACTGCACCGGCTCGGTCATAGGCTGTGGATTCGGCCGGTAACAGCTCTTTCCCCATACAGACACATAAAACCTCCTGCTGTCGTGATTAAAGCAGTTTTAATGTTGTATTTTTGGGGTTAGTGTGGATGATGGTGATTGGAGCAATGAGAAGGCTTATGTGTGCACATGGAACCTGGACCGGCAGAACCTGAACCCAAAGCGGCCGGATATGATCATAGATGTGCCCACTCCAGTCATGTGTCTGTGCTTCCATCCTGTCAGACCGTCCGTGGTTGCTGGTATGGAAATACATTTACAAAATCACATGCTTTTCAATTTTTTTTTCTTTTTATCCCTTAAAGAATGACTCTCACACACACACAGCTAGGTCATATTTTACCTCATAACCAAATAAACATAAAATGTGTAATATTTTTCAAATAAATGCTTTTCATTTGAACTTTTGAATTGGGCATAAGATACTTTTTTTAAATATATATATCATTCTGAAGAGCTGTAAGTCTTAAAGTCTAAAAGAAAAATCTAATTTGTGCAAGTGATATTCTCCTTGTATTTTTATACTGCAGTATTTGCCACTTATATTTAAAAGTGGAATCCAAACCCTCCGTTGTTACGGATAAATAAATATTGCTGCCTCAATTGGTCCTGTGTCTCAGCTGGTCATCTTTACTGTCATTAGGGGGGCTGTACAGTGGTGAGGTGGTGGTCTGGGACACCAGCCGCTCACAGGACCTCATTCTGGCTCAGACGGGAATGTCTGCAGATACCCACCGTGAACCAGTTTTTCAGGTGTTTAACATATTAAATAAAAAGTCTGAAATCTGATCAATAAGTTTTCAGTGATCCATACATAACTGCAGAGTATTTGTGTGTGCACAGGTCAGCTGGGTCCCAGGAGCTCGCAGAGGGGAGTTTATGGTACTGAGCGCCGGTTCAGGAGGAAGAGTTCTGTTGTGGACTGTTGATGGAGCTGAAGCCAAACTCATCTTGAGTTCTGGATATGCCCTTGTTCAACAGCAGGTGCCTCAGTGTGGAGCAGCAAGCAGGGTGGGTGTCACAATATGGTCTTGGCAAAAAAAAAAATATTTTGTAAAAATGGCCAACTGTCCAGTTTTCCTTGTGAAGATGATGTAATGAAACATATATCCTAATGAACCACATGGTTTTTACACAAATTAATGTACCGGATTTTTCAGACTATAAGTCGCACCTACGTATAAGTCGCATCAGTCCAAAAATACGTCATGAAGAGGAAAAAAACATACATAAGTCACACTGGACTATAAGTTGCATTTATTTAGAACCAAGAGAAAACATTACAGTCTACAGCCGCGAGAGATATCTAATCATTACTGTAATGATCCCAGATAAAGAATGTGCTACTTTTATGACTTTTTTTTGGATCTCAAAAAGCCTGTCATATACAAGTTACATTTATGCTCAAAATCATTAGAAAAATCTAACAAATTATACTAATGATTCATTTATTTTTTTTACTTTTCATGATGAGCCATTTTTTTTTTACCAAATATTTGGTAAATTACATAGTATGTGACATTTTTTTATTTGTATCATTGAGATGATATTATAGTCTTTATTTTTTTTAATATTTTGATACAGGTTTTATCTTTGGCATTTTTTTATTTATTTTTTTATTTAAACCTTAGGTAAAATTTTAGTTATGTTGTTATGTGTATTTGTCTTTTTTATATATGTCTGTAAAGGTTTTATAATATATATATATATATAATATTTATTTATTTTTGATTATTTATTTGTACGTTTTTACGTTAACAGTGCAATAATATAATATAATATACTAATACAATATGGGATGGAATATGACAACATTTTTGAGCATTCCACCCTAGTAATACAACACAATTTTCTCTCCCTGAAGACCCGAGGTAGTACCACTATAGGAGTAACCTCTGTTGCACTTTCCCCGTGGGACCTGGACACATTCCTGGTGGGCTCAGAGGGAGGCCTTGTGCTCAAATGCTCCTTCAGCAGTGAGACAGTGTCAGCAGTGCCCCCTGATGGTGAGAGCGTGACACTGCGGGCCCCCGTGCAATTCTCTTTCTCACCGCTGGGGGGCCCTGTACACTCAGTTCACTTCTCACCGTTCCATAGGTGAGCTTTGTGCTGTATTTTGTACTGTTATTAACTTATTATAATATATACTTTAAGGCTTATTGGCAGTAATTGTAACACTGGTGTTTCTAAATTTAGGAATCTGTTTGTAAGCGTCGGCACAGATGGTTTGGCTCACCTGCACACTGTGCTCCAGCCCCGTCCCCTGCTGTCTCTACGGGTGTCCGATTCATACGTGTTTGGGGTGAGGTGGTCACCTACACGCCCTCTAGTCTTTGCTGCAGCCACAGGACAGGGTGAGATGTTGGTAATTCTCCAAAAGGCCAGTAAATATAGAGCAGATCTACACTGGATACATATATTAAAATATATTAATGCTGTTTATTATTAATATAATATTGTTAAGTATAATATTAGACATGAATATTGTTTAAATATAATAAAAAAAATATATTATTTATTGTCAAATATATAAAAAGTTAGATTATTTTTTTATAAATATTATATATATATATATATATATATATATATATATATACATATACACTTTTATATAAAAAGGATTGTGCTCAAATATTTACTGCACTCTAATAAATAGTTTTAATATAGATAAAAAAAAAATATATTTAGCATGGTCTGAAGATATTTTATAATAATTAGAAATGTAAACTCTTCACTGGCAGGTTTGGTCCAGATGTTTGATTTGGGTCGGAGGTCTTTAAGGCCAGCTGCCACAGTTGACCAGAACACAAGTGGTCAGCCAACATATTGTCTGGAGTTCAACCCCAAACACACAAATCTGATGGCAGTGGGTAATGCAGATGGTAGCGTCAACATCTGGCAGCTCAGCGCCGAGTTAACAGAACAAGGTGCCAAGGAGACGGCAGTGCTAGAACAGTTGGCCAATGAGGTGGTGGACTGAGTCTGTTTGAGCTTCCTCTTTTCAGACTGTCCTGATCAGGCTTGAGCATTCTTAAAAACACATTCACATATCTTCAACTGTATATTTACACTGTAAAATAAAAAAACACTTGACAATTCCTTCCAGTTATAACCAGTAGCGTTTATTTAAGCACACTGCAGTCTTGTGGGTGATGTTACAGCATATCCTCTCTATAGGTTAGTTAAACAAAGCAAAGCACTTAACAGCTAAAACAACCACAATAAAATGTAGACAGATCCACTACACTATTGTTAGTGAAGCATGAAGAAGTGTCAGATAAATACGCAGTAATTTAGGAGAGTTAAGAGCAATAGCAAGATACAGATATTGTTATAGAGCATTTCAATTCAGATCCATGCAGTTAGGCTGTGTGTTCTTGTGAAGGGGGGAAAACGCATCCCGATTGGTCACTGGCAGGATGCGGGGAATCAGTTGACAAAGAGCGAGCGGGTGAATTCCACAAAGTCGAAAGCTGACGGGATCTCGCGGCCCTTGCTGTCCATGTAGGGTTTCATATGGGAAATGCAGTAGTCTGCCTGTTCCTTCGTCAGGTTCTGGAAACACAGAAGGTCGTTAAGATCATCTTTCTAACAACCCAAAAATGAAACTGATCTAAAACTCCTTTTTTTATAAATGGCATGGGTTTGATATTTTGTACCTGGTAGAGTTCTTCCTTGGTGACGTAAGGTTTGTTCTCGGCACTGAGAGCACGGAAAGCGCTTTCGATCTCCTCGCTTGACTTCACGTTCTCTGTTTCTCGGCTGATCATGAAGGCCATGTACTCCTGCAAGGACACGTTTCCATCCCTGAACCAAACAAACCGATGTGAGCTCCATGACAGAAACAACAGAATATTGAGCTCATCCACAGATGATGTTTCTCACCTGTTTGGATCCACTATATCGAGGATGGACTCAAACTCGGGGTCTGGTTCTCCTTCTTCAACCATGGGCAGGTCGTAGCCCAGTGACCGCAGGCAGGACTTGAACTCTTGGTGATTGAGACGGCCAGATTTTTCTTTGTCGAAGTGCCTGAGAAACAAACATTTCTGTTAAGTTGCCAGAACACTTAAGTTTAACATTTTAATGTTTTTATTTTCTTTAAAGTTAATTGCTCACTTGAACATCATGCTGAATTCCTTCAGGGCATCTTCTGTTACTCCTGTAGTGTTTCTAGAAGATAATTACAATAATTAATAAATAATAACAACAGTGTATTCAAAAATAAATTCTAATTCAGGTAACACTTTAGAATAAGGTTCCATTAGTTAATGTTAGTTAACTACTTTCGTTAACATGAACTAAGCAAGAACAATCCTTCTACAGCATTTATAAGTCTTAGTTCATGTTAATTTCAACATTTACTAATGCATTATTTAAATCAAAAGTTGTGCTTGTTAACATTAGTTAATGCACTGTGAATTACCATGAACTAACAATGAATAACTGTATTTTCATTAACTAACATTAACGAAGATGAATAAATACAGTAATAAATGTATTATTCATTGTTTGTTCATGTTAATTAATACATTAACTAACATTAACTAATGGAACCTTATTCTAAAGTGTTACCCTAATTCAAATGATCAAAAATGGTTTTAATATGATATGATGGAAAAGTGTTGTGGACTGGTTTGAGAAGTGGCACCTGGCTTGGATCTGTTGTTCCAGGTTGTGTTGCATTCTCATGCCCAGCTGGTCGAGTTGGTCCCACTGTTGGGCCAGACCCACGGTGCTGTGTTCTGTGTATTTATTGTCCAGGATCAGCGCCTCCTCCATGGCTGCTCCCAGATCTTCTATCTTCTTCAGCTGACTGCGCATGGCACGAATCTCCTGGTGCTTGCGCTGCAGAAAAAAACCCAAGGGTTAAGACATGAGAACAGAGCACTACATTTATTACTGTCTTGGGTTTAAAGCTTAGAAAAGTGTTTTAATGTGTTCTTTCCTACAGACATCTAAAGTGAACTGTTAAATTCCCATGATCTTTCCATAACTTTCTAGTCATTTATAATGGATGGATATTAAAAAAAATACTTTATATAAATAGGGCACACACAGTAACATTTAAAGAAAAACTTCAGTCAGCATGACTACAAAAATTTTACACACTATACTTTACAAAAATAAATTTCTTTAGAGATCAACAGAACTTTATTTTATATTATTTTATAAAATGTATATTTTTAGGATTTTATCAATTTGCATGGCCTGGGAAAGCTTTCGGACTAAATCTAAAATTAAACTGTGTTCCGATGATGAACGGAGGTCTTGGAACGACATGAGGGTGAGTTATTAATTACAGTATTGTTCAAAATAATAGCAGTACAATGTGACTAACCGGAATAATCAAGGTTTTTAGTATATTTTTTTATTGCTACGTGGCAAACAAGTTACCAGTAGGTTCAGTAGATTGTCAGAAAACAAACAAGACCCAGCATTCATGATATGCACGCTCTTAAGGCTGTGCAATTGGGCAATTAGTTGAAAGGGGTGTGTTCAAAAAAATAGCAGTGTCTACCTTTGACTGTACAAACTCAAAACTATTTTGTACAAACATTTTTTTTTTCTGGGATTTAGCAATCCTGTGAATCACTAAACTAATATTTAGTTGTATGACCACAGTTTTTTAAAACTGCTTGACATCTGTGTGGCATGGAGTCAACCAACTTGTGGCACCTCTCAGCTGTTATTCCACTCCATGATTCTTTAAAAACATTCCACAATTCATTCACATTTCTTGGTTTTGCTTCAGAAACAGCATTTTTGATATCACCCCACAAGTTCTCAATCGGATTAAGGTCTGGAGATTGGGCTGGCCACTCCATAACATCAATTTTGTTGGTTTGGAACCAAGACTTTGCCCGTTTACTAGTGTGTTTTGGGTCATTGTCTTGCTGAAACAACCATTTCAAGGGCATGTCCTCTTCAGCATAGGGCAACATGACCTCTTCAAGTATTTTAACATATGCAAACTGATCCATGATCCCTGGTATGCGATAAATAGGCCCAACACCATAGTAGGAGAAACATGCCCATATCATGATGCTTGCACCTCCATGCTTCACTGTCTTCACTGTGTACTGTGGCTTGAATTCAGAGTTTGGGGGTCGTCTCACAAACTGCCTGTGTCCCTTGGACCCAAAAAGAACAATTTTACTCTCATCAGTCCACAAAATGTTCCTCCATTTCTCTTTAGGCCAGTTGATGTGTTCTTTGGCAAATTGTAACCTCTTCTGCACATGCCTTTTTTTTAACAGAGGGACTTTGCGGGGGATTCTTGAAAATAGATTAGCTTCACACAGACGTCTTCTAACTGTCACAGTACTTACAGGTAACTCCAGACTGTCTTTGATCATCCTGGAGGTGATCATTGGCTGAGCCTTTGCCATTCTGGTTATTCTTCTATCCATTTTGATGGTTGTCTTCCGTTTTCTTCCACGTCTCTCTGGTTTTGCTCTCCATTTTAAGGCATTGGAGATCATTTTAGCTGAACAGCCTATCATTTTTTGCACCTCTTTATAGGTTTTCCCCTCTCTAATCAACTTTTTAATCAAAGTACGCTGTTCTTCTGAACAATGTCTTGAACGACCCATTTTCCTCAGCTTTCAAATGCATGTTCAACAAGTGTTGGCTTCATCCTTAAATAGGGGCCACCTGATTCACACCTGTTTCTTCACAAAATTGATGACCTCAGTGATTGAATGCCACACTGCTATTTTTTTGAACACACCCCTTTCAACTAATTCAACTAATTGCCCAATTGCACAGCCTTAAGAGCGTGCATATCATGAATGCTGGGTCTCATTTGTTTTCTGAGAATCTACTGAACCTACTGGTAACTTGTTTGCCACGTAGCAATAAAAAAATATACGAAAAACCTTGATTATTCTGGTTAGTCACATTGTACTGCTATTATTTTGAACAATACTGTACATAATTTTAATATTTGGGGGAACTAACCCTTTAATTAAAATAAAAAAAAATGTATTAAGCTTTCCAAAAAATATTCAGCAGTTTAAATATTCAACACTAAATTTTCAACACTGATAATAATCAGAAAAAGCTGAAAATTCAGCTTTGCCATATAAAATACATATAAATTGAAAGGATGCTTTGAACAGCAGTGTGCTACTGATTTGAACTAATACACTAATGCGGATTCATTTTGTTATTCCAAATCGATCAGCTTCATTAAAAAGATATCAAACATCCATTTACTGCTCTCAAACTCACCTTAGTGGCCTCTAGCTGGGACTCTAGAGTTCCGGATTCTTCCACCATGCAGGACCTGCCCCACACACAGAATGATGAAACCAGCAGCAGGAGCCCGAGAGCACAAGACACATCCACCCAAAATCATCTCACTCACTCCACATGCCAGTCTACACCTTACAAGAGCGGCTCTCACTAGACTAGCTCAGTTATTAGGTCATTATCAGGAACAAAACCAGTTGTGTTTTCCAGAGATTTAGAAAGGTCTGTTTTATATGACTCCGGATTATGCTACTTTGTTTAAATGATTTGCACAACCTGTCATTACATCTGGTTATGTAACCTACATCTTCCTGAATTTCTTGTACCTGATAATAGGACTTACCAATTGTTTTGTTGTAGATATGGAGTACAAACAATGAAGCCATCCCAGAATGCAACTACAGTAAGAAAGTCATGCTAATGAAGCCAAATTATATCCATGGTAATGCAGACCATGCTTGATTAGGGCTGCTGTCAGCAGGGTTAGAAACTTCTACATTTGTACCACTGCTTAGTTTTAAAAAGCAAAATGTGCAAAATCAAAGATTAGGAGTCTGACTGAACTAGCCATATTATAAATGTCTAAAAATGTCAATGCACAGCTGTTCAAATTCAGACCAGGAGATTGAAAAAGTCTAAAAGTACGTTTTCAATCATGGAAATCACACAGCAGTTTCCACCCTGGATCTGGTGCATGAACATTTCCTTCCAAATAACCGAAACATGGAAACAACAAAAAGGTTCAAGAATGAGATGAAGTGTTCACACTCCTCAACCTCGGTGCCAAATGAAGCCAGGCTCATTGGGTTAAGAAGCTGGAAGGGTTCATCTAAAAAAAAAAAAGCCTCACATCCCAATGAATGTTAGTAAAAAGGAGTGAACACACACACATAAGAGCCTTTACAGTGGGTGTCAGACTCGAGTGCGTGAGGAGAAGAAAACCCAAAAGGTGTGGGGTGAGAGGTAAGAGGCCAATCATAGGAGGAAAAAAGGGAGAAGACCTTCCAGAAAGATCATCATCGACTTCATACTGAAAGACCCGGACTACCCTCCGATAGGCTATGCTATTCAGAGACGATGGAAGTGGGAGATGAAGAGGGAATGGAAAAAGAGTGAAAAAACAAAGGAATACATCTGGAAATATATAGTCAAAACATACAATAAAATATGCAAAAATAAATGTAAAGCGAGATAAAGTCCTTCTTGATGATCTTAAGACACCCTGTATTATTATTTTGATCCAAATTATTGTTCTACTCTAACCTGAAACTCACAAATTCCTGGTTTATTTTATACCAAATTTGTCCAAAAGTACCAAATCACGACAGTTCCTTGACATTCATTAAATGCTATTAAACAATACATACACACTCACTCACACACACACACACTATAGTAAAAGAGTAAAAAATGTGATATTAACCCATCCAGAAGGTATGTCCTGATTAGAAAAATGATTCCAAGCATCATTGTAGCAGTGAGAAGGCCGAAGGAATGGGGAAAGAGAGACAAATAGGGGAGGGAGAGAGAAAGAAACAGTTAAAACATTGAGCTGTGACATCGCCACTACTCAACACTCACATGAATGCTACTGTGATCAGCACAAAGCCTGCTGTAGCATATCAAGCACAGATGGGTTTATGTTCTGTGATCAATGTGAAGAACCATTCACCGATACAGACGACATGGCAAAGCAGGCAATGACTTAAAGACTGTAGTCACAAAAACAGTTGACATGAATACAAATGGGCGTCTAAGAAAGTTACATGGAGATCAGGAAAGCTTGATCAAATCCAAACAGATGTGTGTGATTTCATGCAATGGAAACAAATGTGTTGTATGTTGTGTGTGTTTGGTACTCGAGCATACAATAATACAATAATGACATAGAGAAATCAGCACTCTAAGTAGTGCATGCTGGTCCCCTGTACCTGGTCTCCTGCAGCCACTGGTGGAAAGCATTGGCATGTTGGGCAAACTCTTGTCTGAGTTTATCGTTCTCTTCCTGTCTCCTCTGCTCCTTCTGTAGCTCCAGCTCTCGCTCCTACAGAGCAAGTACAAAAATTATTTAACTACTTTATAAAAAAATTCAGTCATGCTTCAGGATCCCATCATCACCTTGATGATCTTTTGAAGGTTCCTCCAGGTCTCCTCTAGAGCCTCCATGGTGAACCAAGTGTATGGATTGGAGACCATATGGTAACTCTTGATCTGGCGATCAAGTTCTGCAAGTTGGCTGAAGTCGGCCTCTGCGGAGCTGAGCGAGGAGCGGAAGGCATCATGGGCCTCCCGCAGGGCTCTGATCTCCTCCAGAGAGTTGCACCTCACAGGGTCTGTCAGATCTTCTTCAGCGTTCTCAAACCAGCTGTTGAAGGCTGAAGCCTTCTTGGCAAAGGTGAGGAAGAGATCCTCAACCTGGATGGAGTAGCGAACAAGAGAACGGGAGTTTAAGACACACAAAACTCCCCATTCCTAACTTTAGGCAAAATTCCATTTTTCAAACCTTTCTGAAGTGCTCCTGGGCTTCCAGAAGCTTCTTCTTGCGGGCAGCGGAGTTAGACAGCAGCTGGTTCCAGCGCTTCATCAGGGTAGCATGACGAGCTTCAATGGCCTTGGATTGCACGTGTTTGGCTGCCAACAGCTGGTCTTTCAGGGCTGTGATGTTGGTGATGCCTTCCTGCTGGAAGGCCTGAAGCCCAGCATCAAAGGTTTCCTATGAAAGAGTGGAATAAAACAGTTACAGTAGTAAAGGACCTGCTGTTTTACGACTTATGATTGCATTACACATTTTTTCAAATGCAATATCACACCTGTTTAGTGAGAAGAGTCTGCACCGAGGACAGATCACGACCATAGTCATCAGTCTTCAGGCTGTTCTCCTTCTCACCTGATCAAGCCAGTCACATTTGAGTTACAGATTACAAAGCAGCAGAGAAAACACTATTTCTTATCAAACCCTCTTTTCAATGAAAGTTTCTTCACATTTGAATGAAATATCATTGACTCACCAATCCAGGACTCCACCACATCAGCCTTCCAGTTGAACTGAAGGAAGGCAGAGTTCTCATCCAGCTTAGACTTCCTCTGAGCTGCAGCGCTCTCCAGTTCCAACACCTTCCCACGCAGGGCTTTCATTTTAGCCATGATGTTCTCCACATTGTGGTTCTCCTGCACAATAGCAACAATATGATGAAATTTGACTAGCCGGTCACATTTTACTTTTAAGAACCCGTCTGTAATTAAGCATTAAACGGTCGCTATATGGACTTTCTAAATGTTGAACTGTACCTTTCTGATAAGTTCATCTCCATTGGAACACACATCATTCACTCTGTCCCTGTGCACCGTAAAATCTGTTTCAAAAGCTTCGTGTTTCTTCAGCAAGCCCTAGAAAATAAAAGCCAAATGAATAAAAATGAAGACACAAGCTAATAACAGAAATATGAAGGTGTGTCTAAGATCAAGGGATAATCAGCTAAATGTGGTTTATAATTTTGCACCTGCACAGCTGCCAGAGTATCACCGTAATCCTCACTTCCAACCAGGTTCAGTTTCTCATTAATCCAAGCTTCCTCTTCCTCCACATTTGCCACAAACTGCTGGTATTCCAGCGACTCCTCAAGTCTCTGTCCACTAAAAACCAGAAAACCAAATAATAATTGGTGAGATTTTTTTAATTATTGAAAAAAAAAAAAACATTGATACAAACATTACAAACTGATCAGAAAAATAAAATAAAAAAAAATAATATAATACAGCTCTCACCGAGCAGCAGCCAGATCTTTCAGTTCCCTCCAGTGCTCCACAAACTGGGCCAGCCTCTGCTGGATCTCTTCCTGTCCAATAGTGTTGTCGTCAGACAGCTTCTTCCCAGTTTCCAACACAGACTGCAAGGCCACAAAAATACAGTTAGCATTCAGAATGATGATTCAACTGGCTTTTAAAATGCTCTAAGCATTTGTGTGAACTGATATGTAACCATGATGCAGGTGCCCCTTCTTACCTGAATAGCCGGCTCGTGTGCTCCAAGCTCAGCCTCCAGCCTCTTGTGTTTCTTCCTCAGATTCTGTACTCCTGTCAAATCACGTCCGTAGTCCTCCGAGCTCACCAACAACTTCTTTTCCCTAATGGAAGCAATGAATTCAATCTAGTATACAGCCTCAAAAGAATGCAGTTAGTGTGATCAATTATCTAATCAATCACTCAGGATGATGTAATCCATACTTGATCCAAGATTCTTCATCGTCCAGATCCCTGAAGAACTGATGCAGACGATGCGACTCATTCAGCTTGGCACGGCGCCCAGCAGCCATGCTCTTGATTTTGCTAAAGCGTCCGTTAACGGCATCACGCTTATCCTTAACCAGAGAGGTGTCGAAGGCATTGCTGGCCATCAGACTGTCAGCCTGGCCATTAAGATCCTTCAGACGATCCTATAAGATCACAAAAACAAGCATTAATCAGAATATACTGGATTTTGGATATAACCTAAACGAGTGATCCCTGATCAGTATGTCTGAAGAGCTACCTCATGAGCAGAGATGTCAGCCTCCAAAAGCTGGTGCTTCTTAAGCAGATTGTTGACCGAGGCCAGATCTTTGCCATAATCCTCAGAGGCAAGAAGAGCCTCAACCTAAGAGCACATGAAAAATGTGTATGGATATTGTTATGATTATTATTTTTACATTTAAGTCATTATTTACGTCAAGACCTACTAAGAATTATCCTAAGTCATAAATCAATACCTCAGACAACCAGAAGTCAAAGTCCTTAATGCCAGTGTTGAAGTTCTGCTGCTTGTTTGCCTCCTTCAGTTTTTGGCTCTTCTCAGCAGATTTGTTGACAAGGAACTGCCACTGCTCATCCAGAGCATTAAGACGAGCCTGAGAGCAAATATGAGAATGCAAATTGAGCACAGACTGTAACTCACCATCTGCCTATTTCTGAAATACTTCTAAATTTGTTACCTTTACAGCATCCTCACTTCCAGCACAGGCACCTCTCTGGATGAGAGCATTGCCCGTGTCAATCACCCCACGGATACGATCAGCATTAGCGTGTAACTCGGCCTCAAAAGCCTGGTGCTTCTGGTGCTTGCTCTGAAAGTGTCAAGAAAGCGAAATCCAGCAAAACTGAGCCACACAGTGAAGTCATGCATGGGTGCGGCTTTGAAAAAGCAATAGCTGGTTTTGTATCTAACTCTGCTAAACTTGTATTTAAAATAAGCATTAAAAAAAGTGAAGTGACTGAATTAACAAACCACCAAACAAGGACCAAACATGTAACGTGGAACTCATACTGTGAACAGGACACAATCAAAGCCTGATGGAACATTCAATAAAATGAACTGGACAGCATCCAGCACACAATGAACTCTGTGCGGAACCTAGGAGGAGTTGGGGTGTTTTGTTTGAGATCATTCCACATTTTATATCACCCAGAGAGAATGGAAGCAGGAAAAAGCAATTCCAAACGGCTTATCTAAAGCATTTGCTGATACACTCAAAGAAAGCCGGGCTGCTGGTACTGTAACTGCTTATGGATTCTGGCTGTAGCACACACGTAACAGATTCTGTTGTTTTAACACTATTCCACAAGAAGCAAAGCAGAATTACTTGTTTGAAAGCACCTCTCCACTTTCTCTCTCTGGATTGACACAGGATTGGGGCTATGTTCGGAATAGCACTCTAACATACTACGTATTCTACTTTTGCAGCATGCATGTTCGATGTATTCTGTAAAACCTGTATGCATTTAATATCTGAATGATTTACTATATTTTGTAAAATGTGCAGTACAATTAGGACACACTAGCCAAGTTTCCACTGTCGGGCCTAAACCGGGCGTGCTAGTGCATGCCAGGGCCAGTCGTGTTTCCACTGTCACTTCCGGGGCTTGATCGTGCCTCGATAAATAAATAAAATAGAAATATATTTCTGTGTGATTAATTTTGAGTCCTGATAAATGATCTATGATCAATGTATCACGTATTCTATAGTAAAACATAGATGCTTTTGAATTTAAATATTTAACAAAGCATGCAAACAAATGGCTGCTTTTATGATGTTCGTTTTGTGATCGCGCTAGTTCCAGTGACTTATTTCTTAGTTTTCTGATAACTTCTCTTTGTTGGTGAAATTATGAGGTTGCACAACTTGACCTTTATTGGCCCGTCACAAACTAAAAACTTTTTTGCGATATTTATGATAAAATGTGATTTAAAAAGGCTGTTTACATCACATATAGTATATGCGTTTATCAAATGTGTAATGTGTTCTGTTTCACATTGTAAATGTACTGTAAAATGGTAGGCAGCATAAAACATATAATTCTACTACACTATTCTGAACACAGCCAGAAATTGTCTTTCGCATTCTACTTTTTGTTATAGTTTGCTCTTAGTTCCACAACACTGTGAGAAGTTCAGCTTTTCTGTGTGGAACAAATTTAAACCAAGACATCCCAACTTCAATGAAAACAACAAAATGGAGGCCACACCCAGAAATAAAAAAAATAAATTATGCAACAATGGGGCGCAGGAAGGGGACAAACAACTGATGATGCTGTACAAAGCGACACATATAATAGACATACGGAACTCAAATACACATTTACAGACAAAACAATAAGACAATAAACAAGTGGAGAGAGCTTTTTGGGGTTAGTTAGCTCTGGCACACTACTGCACTTACCAGCAGCTTGGACAGCTAGAAACAGACAATGGGAACACAGACAGAATTTCAGTTTAATTTCCTATATAATAAAACACTTGGGGTTGAGGCGGGGATAATATGAGAAACACATTTTAATTTGCACCTGAATATATCAGGTATTAATATATTTACAAGATTAGACTTAGGTGGGATATTCACCTTAATAGCATGTTTGAAAAAATATGCACTTATCTGTCCAGAGATTGATACCTGAAATTTGATGTTACCTGGATATTGGTGGGGTCCTTGTAAGACTCGTCGGTGGCGGTTTGGAGTTTCTCACTGATCCATGCTTCAATTTCATCCACATCTCTGCTGAACTGCTGCAGAGTCTGGGACTCACCCAGCTTAGAGCGTTTCTCAATCATTTGAGCCTTGAGACGGCGCCACCTGGAGGTCAAAAGGACATACTCCGTTAACATAAATCACACATTTTGGACAGATTCACTCAGTGAGAGCAGTATCAAAATGAACCCCAACCTGTCTAAGACCTCATTACGGCGGTTAAAGATCTCGGGTTTGGCATAGTGGTCAGCGCTAATAAGCTGGTCAGCAAAAGACTGCAGTGCTGCAATTTTCTCTTCCTGTGAGCAGAGACAAATCAAATAATTCAAAATCAAATGAAGTTGAGCTTGACTGCATCATATCACAATGGCGCTTGCTGACCTGCACATTGATAGCCTTATCAAAGTCTTCATGTTTCTTGATGAGAGCCTCCACGCTGTCCAGGGAATCCCCCTTGTCATCGCTGGCCAAGAAGGCCTCGCGAGCTGCCATCCAGTTCTCAGCCTGCTCACAGTCACGGTTGAATAGCTGCGGGAGACAAAGAAAAATAAGATATTTACCATCTTCAAGTGTCCAAGTTTTGTGTATAAATTGTATACATGGTCCTTGCTAACCTGAAGCTCCAGGCACTGGTCCAGCATCATCCTGCGCTGGACCCAGGCCTTCTCCAGGTCAGCACGTTCCTGTTCAAGAGCCTCCAGCTTCTGTTGGATTTCAGGGCTGGCGTAGTGGCCACGGGCAAGCAGCTGCTGTCCAAATTGCTCAAATGCCTGGAACGTGCCTGCACGAGCATCTATCTCAGTGCGATGTTCCTACAGAATGTAAATATGTGAGCGTTTAACATATATTCATGGGATAAACAGGGTTTTGCTAAATATTAACAAAAGAAACTCATCTTATAAACAGCAACTGTAACAAAGTACATATCATAGGTGTTTTTAAGTACCTGATGTCTCTCCAACAGGGCTTCAGCTCCAGTGACGTCCTTGGCCATCTCATCTGAAGACACCAGCCCTCTGATTCCATTGATCCAAGACATGAGATCTCTGGGAGAGAGAAGCACAGATTTGTTTAGTCTGTTCATTATTACTGCTCTGATGTCATAAGGCCAGGACACACCAAGCCGGCTTCAAAGAACTAGTGGCGAGGAAAGCCGATTGGTGTTCTCATCTCGTGCAGACTGTCACTGACGTGAGAATGCCGAGAGCCGACGTGTGGAACACACCAAAAAAAGTAACCCCACAGATTATCACCAACGGCCTATACAGTTTCTCCAAGTTGTTTGTTTTGCATATTTTAAACTCTCTTTCCATCCCTCTCTTTTTCCTCTTCCTCACCTGTAGTCACTAAGGAAGCGCTGCAGGTCGTGAGAGTTGCCCAATTTTTCTTTGCGTTGGTCAGCACGACCCACCAGGCTGCTCCAGGCTGTGTTCAACTCGGTGCACTTCTCTTGGATGTCGTCCACAGCCTCAGGATGAGATTGAATCAGACGCTCTGCAGTCTCACCAAGAGAGTTCACCTGCCCCAGGGAGAAAATTATATATCATGACAACTCTAACAATAACTTGATATGACAGTATTAATGTTTTTGTTATTTGCGAACTAGATCTGATACAGCTTCTACACCAGTGCAAGCACGCTTGACATGCTGCTGCTGCAGCTTGAACACATAAATCTTGTAGCAGACTTAGACAGGTGGTGCTGGGGGAGGTGGTGGGTTTTAGAGGAACTCTGATTGCTTGTTGCAGAACCAATTTGCAGCGAACACTGTACCAGACTATTTCAATGTTGAACAAGTAAGCTCATGGCTGCAGAATCAGCAGAGGACAATCAGCTTGTGCAGTGTAGTAAATAATGTGATCAGTAGCAGCTTGCATCTAAAGAACCTATCAGACAGTGCCATATAAAGTTTCATGACTGAACTAGATATTTAGTTAATGTTCTGTTAGGAATGAACCACACCAATAATGGTTAACATTTTACCTTGTCTCCTAGAGCGGCCAGATCTCTCTCAAAGCCTTCGTGCTTACGCTGCAGAGCCTGCACGCTGGCGAGATCATGGCCGTAGTTATCAGTGTTCAGGGCTTGGTTCTTCTCTTCAATCCATTCCTTAGTCTCATCTGCATCCCTGTAAATCACACACGGAGCTAAATTCCTCTGCACTTCATGGGGCTCACATCATACAAATACAACATGAACAAAACAGGATGTATGACAAATAATTTTGATGTTAATCAGTGGCGTATATATGTACCTGTGGAACCTCTGCACCTCATGAGCACTACCCAGCATGTTGCTTCTGTCTTCAGCCAGCTGCTGTAAGGACCTCCAGCGGTTGTTCAGCTCCTACACACGAACATAAACCCATTAGCAGCTAATCAAAGGTCAGATTATAGGTCCAGTTAAAACAATGATTGGATCTGAGACAGCGGATTTGACTCCCTGAGGTTACGTCTTAAATAAAATAAATTAACTGATGAGAAACAAAAAGTTGTTTCTCTGACATTCAGAAATATGAAATTTAACAGCCAACCCACTATCCAAAGCACCACATAAATGGCTCTATATCCTTTGCACCATATTTGCTCTTCATATCAGTAGCAAAAGTGACAGTATGGGTGAGTGGCATAAACAGAAAGGCTACAACATTAAAGTGCATAGGATGAGTGATGACAGTTAGCAAATATGGAAAACTTGGGTGGGTGCATTAGCCACAAACTGAAAAAGTAGCGTTAATGTATTCTAGAATGGTTGTTTTACCTCCACCAAAACATATGGTGTGAAGAAATAAAGGAGTTATTTCAAATAGTCAACAAAGACACATGAATGGAAACAAAGGGAGGGGGATGCAAATGCACAGTTGATGGTTCAGTAAAAGGACGTAGGGAACAAGAAACCATGGTAAGAGTACAAGACCACCATGATGAGTTAGTCCTCCAGGTACATGGGGCACAATGCAGGATTTAGCGGGATCGGTTGAGAAAAGGTTTAAAGACTTAAACTAAGAACCTAGAATCTTACCTTAATAGTATTAAAGTTGGCAGTTGTTTGAACAGCCAAGCGAACAGACTACATTGAGTAAAAATGTGTAAAAAAACAGAGAGGGCAGGAAAAACACACCAGTCAAGAAAGTGTCACAAAAGGAGTTACAAGAACCAGACTGTTCTTGTCTTTCTGTAACCACAGTATCCAAAATCCTCTGTGGATGACATACAGGCTAAACAAGACCCTACATAAAAACTAAACAAGCATCAATTTCAGTGACCCAAGATTAGAATAGATGATATAATAGATTACATTTAAAGCATTTCAAATTCAGCATTATGCTATATTACCTTCCATGGAGATGCACCTTTGGAATCTGGTTCATCCTGTGAAATATATACAATAAATAGAATAATTTTACATAATAATAATAATTAATAATAATAAACACTGTATGATATTCATGTGTTTTTTTCATGCAGACAACACAACTGTTGTAGAGACAAGATGAATGGTACAATAATGACCTTGCCAGGAGCTGAGCCCAGCATCTCTAGTTGCTGAAGGCGGGATGAAGGGGTGATGTGAAGGAATGAAGGGTCACAAGGAGAAAAGGGAAAAATAAGTAAGATTACCAAATCTACAAAGCTCATGAATTCAGGTATATAAATAAGAGTACATAAAAACATAAACATAAAATCGATGAGTGGAATGACTCAAAATATAGAAAACATCATGATGTACACTACCATCAAAAAGTTTGAGCTTGGTTATAGTTTTTTTTTTTTTTAGAGAAAGGCTAGTATGCTTACCAAAGCTACACTTACATGAACAAATATACAGTAAAAACATTAATATTGTTAAATATTACAAATTAAAATAACTGTTTTCATTTCCTCAGAAATCATTCTAATATGCTGATTTGGTGCTCAAGAAACTCTTACTATTATCAGTGTTGTAAACAGTTAATTAGCCTAATATTTTTTTTTTTGAAAACTGCAAATTTTTTAGGATTCTTTGATAAATAGAAAGTTCAAAAGAACAGTAATTATTTGAAATCGAAATCTTTCCTAACATTATAAATTAACTTT